>NC_044277.2:59876899-60059399 GCF_004027225.2 Strigops habroptila | reverse complement strand
TAGCTTCATCTCATGTGGGTGTGCGGGCGAGCGCTGAGCATGTCAGTGTGTGCACAAGTAGACCAGCGCACAAGTGGGTTTGCCTGAGATGACCAGAGCGCTGGAACGCTGTGCACAGATATGGCAATTATGGCCTGCGAGTCACCCCAGGAGTAATATGACTTCAACCTGCCCTCTGACCTCTTTGGCCAGAGACCTCGTCCAAGTGCTCACGAAACTGCCAAAGCAGACAGCTAAGGTCTACCTTTTCCAATTCAACCTAGCAGAAACAGTGTTGAGGCAAAGCACTTCAAATCAGGGCCACAACCAGTCTTTTCTGAGAAATTCTGGCTCCACATAGGAGCTATTTTGTGGCAGAGACTCTTTCATCTCATCCTTCTCTTTTTCCTCATTTTCCTTTTTCTTTTAAAAAAAAAAGATACCCCCAGGCTATTTAAAAGTGTGGCTGGAATGGTGGCCCACTTGCATGCTTGCTGTTCGGGATGCAGCCAGGTAGCTTCGCACTTGACAGAAGCCCTTCATCTCCCAAACCTTTCATTTCAATTAAGTCAAACAAGAAGGTTCCCCTCTTGGAGGGCTCTCTCAGCCCCAGCACCAAACAGAGTGCCTGATTTACAATGCTGCCAATTTAATATCTGATAAATGGGGACCTTGTAATTGTCATTTACAGTTGGGTGCACTTGTTTTTAGTGATTGTGAACTACTGAACTGCCCCATGCTATAAATGTCATATCCTACACTTTGTAATATGTCACATGAAATAAAGGACTGACATAAGCGACTCCCTGCTCCCTCGAACTCTGTTAACCACGATTAAACCACTTTTTAACCAGGTATGTTAAATTTTCTCAGCAGAGAAGTCAGAAAATCTGCTGCACTTCCTCTGACAGTGACCTGCTGTCTCCTTCTTTCAGAGGAGACAGGCTGGTGGCTCACCAGAGAGACCAGCTGTTAACCCTTTCTGGAGATGCCATGAACTCTGCCACGCAGCTGTTGGGTGCTTGTGAGCTCCTGTTATGAACTAAAGGTTATTTCTCACTAAGCATTCAGGTTTAAACAATTTATACATATATATATATTTAATTTGAAATTGTCAAAGAATAATATATTGGCCACCTTTATAAATACGCTTAATAATAGATCAGATGGTTTGTCTAGCTGGGAATGAGTAGGGGGGGAGAGACTGACAAGGCAGCCATTTCTTTTTTTTTAAGCAGTGTCTTGATGAACAAACCAGTGTTATATTTTAAACAAGGCTTTTGCACTGAGCTACCCCAGCACAGTAATTTAATGAATCTACATTTCATGACTGAAGTGATAAGGATGAAATATTTTAAAATAACCAAAAGGTAGATACACCAAAAAAGTCTGATGAAACATTAAATGAATGTAGTGTAACACATTATCTTTGCTTCTGCACATCCAAAAAGTGCAATGAACTAAAACATTGCATTAAGCCAAGAATAAAGCTAAAAATTAAATTGGCTTAGAAAGATCTACTGTAGTGGTTTATGCACTAAGAACGCAGTAAATTTGGTCATTTAATATCATTCTCTTTACCTCTGATATGCACATTAAAAGCAAACCAAGACTCATGGTAAAAAGTCAGAAGAAAAGGGCAGAGCTGAACTTTGGCATTTTATATGCTTATCTCTTTAAACACACAGTATTAATTGTTGTTTTATTTACTGTATAGTTACTCTCATTGTCTGTTGTTCAGGTGGTGTGAATACCCTGGGACATGAAATATAACAAAGTCTGTTACAGATTAAAACAGGATCCAATAAAGAAGACGTATTCAAAAATATAATACTGCCCCTTCAAATCAATAAATAAAGACAAGCATTTCATACACTAATGCATATATCTATGACCATTATAAATTAGTTGCTTGCCAGAAAATACACTTCTTAGCACAAGTGCCATTATTTAAAGTTGTCTGTTTAATGCACACTTAGTATATTTTCTCATCCAAAGCTGCACTGCATAATTAGACAACATCCATTCTTAAAAACTAAAGTAGATGCCAAAAATGTAATACATAAAGCATGACGTTTTACAAATTTACATCTTCAAAAGTTATGTGTGGTTTCACATAGAAAAAAATTGCAAAAAGATCACTATATTATAATGGCCAGAGTTTCATCTTAGCTTGCTCCATCTGTCGGCTGGCAGTAATGTAAGTTATAATGCACTCATTCTTATTCAACTTCAGTGAATGGGTATTTTCCAAGGTAGTTCTATTAAGTGGACAACTAGATAGGTGTCTTAATAGTTTGCTGACTTATGGTTGTTTAAGTCGCAGTTAGATCGATGGGTTGATTGCTGGTTCTTTTCCCAGAAGGCATTTATTGTCTTCTGAGGTGAGCACAGATTTCTGTCTGTATTCCCAGCATGGATGGGTGTCCTGCAACGTATTGGTCATATGCAGCTGAAGCTCTTACCTTTTTTACTCGGGACTCCTTTGGAGGGCTCTCATATCCCCACCCTTGCGGATGAGTGAGGGTGTTTGTCCCCTCCTGCCCTTTTTCAGCAGTATGGAGCAGCCAGAGTGGTGACGGTTTCCTTGGTTAGAGCTGTGATGCAGTCCTCTGTTCCCTCATGGTCATTCTCCTGCACAACAGGCTACAACAGATCAAGCAGAAGGGAAGTGTGGTCTGATGAAGGATGCAGGATATCTAGTGACAAAAGACATGGGAAAGGCCAAGTTGCTCAATTACTTCTTTGTCTTGTTCATTGGCAAGGTCCTCTCTTGGGCCTACTGAATACCTGTGGCTGATGGCAGTGTCTGGTAGAGTGAGGTACTGCCTGTGGCAGAAGTAGATCTGACTATGAACCAGTGTTGTGGACTGGGCATGTGATGGTCCCGAGAAAGCAGGCCAGTCTTACTGTAGGACTACTCTCTGTCCTGTTAACGAGTTGTGGTGATCAATGACATGGAGAAAGATCTGGGGAACTAAAAGTCAGTCAGACTAATGCCAGCCCCTAGAAGGATCATGGATCAAAGCTTCCCAGCACCCATTGCCAAGTGCACGAAGAAGAGAACTAGGAAACAGCATGCTGGTGTTTACCAAAGGCAAATTGTGCCTGAACAACTTCATTATCTTTTTCATTGAGATAACTGGCATATTAGACAAGGGGAAAGAAATGGATGTCATCTGCCTTGACTTTAGCATAGTCCTTGGCACTGTCTCTGTAGTGCCACTGTAGACAAATTGGAAAGATACAGACTGCAAGAAAGAGTGCATGGTGGGTGAAAAACTGTTTGGACTCCTAGGCTTAAAAAATAATAGTCAGTGTTTTGAACACCAGGTGGTGGATGGTAGCTGCTGGCATGCTTTAAGGACTGATACTGAGGCCTGTACTCTTTGTTGTCCTCATTAACAACCTGAGTGATCTTATGAAGATTCTGGATGACACTGAACAGGGGGTGAGAGGGGGGTAGAGGTTGCCAGTGGAGGTTGGGAGCAGGGCTGTCAGTCAGAGGGACAGGCTGCTAAAAGGAGATGACAGAAACCTCAAGAGGTTAAAAAAACCTCCACAAATGCAAAGTCTTGCATGTCAGGTGTAAAAACCACAGCGGTACAGGAGAGGGGGTGACTGGCCAGGACAGTCTCATAAAGGCATCTTGGAATCCTAGCGGGCAAAATCAGTATGTATCAGAAAGTGACTATTCCCTGCTGTTCAAGCCTCATGAGACCACACATGAGCAGTGCCCAATTTCAGTGCTCTGCAGTAGAAAAAAGTCATTGACAATGTGGAGTAAGTCTGGCAGAGAACCATTGGGCTGATCAGGTTATACGAGGAAAGCCTGAGAGAGTGGTGCTTGCTTGGGGGATGAATCTATTTGAAAGTCTACTAACTACCTACTGTAATGTTATAGAGGAGATGGAGCTATGCTCTTCCTAGTGAAAGGACTGGAGGCAATGGAATCAAGCAGCAGCAATGGAAATTCCAACGAGACACAGTAAAAATTCTTCATGGTGAGAATGATCAAGCTCTGGCCTAGGTTGCTCAAGGGCTGTGAAATCTCCATCCTTGGAGATATTCAGAACTTGACTAGACAATGCTCTGAGCAGCCTTGACCTAGCTTTGAAGTTGTTCTTGCTTTGAGCAAGAATCCATAGATTCTTAATTGTACTGTGATTCTAATTGCTTAATATGGTTACTTCAGGCACTGGTATTTAACAGCTATCACAGAGAATAAATTCCCTGACTCCTGACCTGTCTCCTTTTTCCTATTTTCCCTATGGTCTATGGCATCCTGGCTCTGCTTCTTGCCTCACCTGGCAGCCAGCTTATGCCTCTCAGCAGCTTTTGCACAGTGCCACAGGAGAGCAAAGGCCAGTGGGCTGTACAAGCTGGCCAGCGTGCCAGGAGCCTTTGTGCTTCTGCCTGTTAATCACAAGGTGCTACTGAGGTGTGTGAGCTGGCCAGTGTGCCAAGCGCCTGTGCATCAGCCACACAAAGAGAAATGAGCTAGCAGCAGGCAGCAGCAGATTGCAGAGATGCGTCCCGGTGCTGTCAGGGGCAAGGCCTGAACCACCCACAGCAATTAGTGCAGTCAAATCAGATGCAGTAGCAGCCAGTTGGACCAGGGCTTGCTGCCTCACCTGCCTACTGGTCTGGTCACTCTCCATGCACCCCGTCATGCCGGCACCCTCATTTCTCACATGGAGGGGAGTGAGAATCACGTTCCCTTTTATTGCATTACATTATGTTATATTAATTACATTTATTGTATATACTATATTACATAAGTTACATTATGATACATTACATCATATTATATGGAGTCACTTTCCCAATCTGGAAGTCTCCATACTGCCACAATGTTTTGCTCTCTGTAGATGTCCAGCCCACCTGTAAGATGGCTGAAGAGCTGGAAGAGGCTCACACTCCCCCCCTTTCTTTCCTCTCATGCAGTGCAACAGATTTCACTAAGCAGCTGAAACTGCAAGTGGGAATCCTAGTCTGAGGAGAGCAGAGAATAGGTCAGACAAGAAGCTGCCTGTTGATGGCCTGCTCTTTGCACTAGCAGAGACACTAATGTTGGAAGAGAGTGGGAAGAAGCAGCAGAGCTGAGTCCCCAGCATCTCTTACTTTAGGAAAGAGATCTGTTCATCTTTGAGGCAGGGGGATCTTTGTCACAGTGGGTTCACACCAGTAAATCAGCATGGTGTTGATTTGTAAATGGTTGGTCTTATTTACTGCATTCCTTTCTGCAAACCAAGCTTGTGCTTAGCTGCTGGAGCCCAGCCTCACTTTCCTACAGCCACTCACTTCCAAAAAATTCTTGACATTGCCTCCAGCCCTTGGATGTTAGTGGTGTTTTTGTTTTGAGTCTTTCCTAACAAGTTGACACAACTTAACAATGTTGGTCTTGTCACCAGATTATTCTTCTAAATGAGACAGTTATTCACAGTGAGTCATTGAATATTTTACAACATGGTTAAAGTAGCTGCTCCAACAGGTACCTGTGTGTAGATGAGAGTGTATGTACTGTCACGGCACTGTCAAATAGGAGATGTTTGCTCTACCTTTATTTATACAAACCATTCACTCTCTCTTCCATCTTGCTCACAGCCTGCCCTTTAATTCTCACAGTACCATCTTTCCACTTTGTTACTGAGGTGGATGCACGGAAATGGCCCTACTGCTACTGTGTGCCTTGGGTTCCTTCAGGTCTTTGGGGAAAATACGTGGGTTTAACATTGCGCAACTGGACATGTGACCTGTAGACAGTTTATTTCCTGTCAGCCTAGTGAGTGTTGAGAGCAGGAATCTCTCCTTTGGGTAGGGATGGCTCAGGAAAGTTCTTCCAAATTTTCCCTTTTCATCCTTCTGCTTGATTTATTTTTCTGCTTCTTCTAAAGGACTTTCTAGCCAAGAACAACCAGGATATCTGCCTAGTTGCTTATAAAACCACTTTGTGGCCATCTGGAAATAAAGATCTCTAGTACCTCCTCCCCACCTGAGACCATCTCCAGGGAATGAGTGTTAGTGTGTATGCTTGTGTATGTGAAAGAGTGCATATGTATGTGTGTGTGTAAGTCTACAGTAACTTTCTGGTTTGCCCAGGGTTTAGGGAATAAGAGCCCAACTGAGGGTCACCCCAGATTTTTGATACATGTTAGTGATCAGAAAATCCGGTTTATCATCTGCGCTAGGTGACAAGACATCAGAACTGAACCACTTAGTTTCTTTGCAAGGTGTTTTCTCTCCCTTTTAATGTCTGTGATAATATCTGCTTCTCAGATATTGTGGTGCTTTAAGTAATTCACATCTTAAAAAGCCACAGACATGTGCTACTTGGATATAAACTATATTTGTGAGAACTCATAATTTCTTTGTAGTGTTTTGGTTCCTTTTTTCTCCTTTTTCTCCCTTGGAAGATAATTGTTGCCAAATTAGTTAAACAGCAGCAAGAGTCCGAACAACAGCAAAAAGGCCTCTATTCTCTGTCATCTTGTACTTCACACCTTGTCAGCAACACCTGTAAAAAGCTGGTGTAAAACAGCACCAAGCAGCTCTGATAGTACTTTACACTCATTTTGCACAAAGCGAGCAGACTACGCAAGGTGAAAGGCCCAAAGGTCTATGTTTCTGCCCATTTGGGATATGATCTTTGCATCAAATCTCGAGATTTCTTCCATTTATTAAAGTAAACACAAAGGGGTCCCCTAGACGCATAGCCAATATTCACTCCTTGTGGGAACACAAATCCAGGCTTAACCTGTGGCTATTCCCAGGGAAAGTGTTAGCTAGTGACGTCTGAGCTAGTGTCAGGCAGGTACTGTAATGGAGAAGACCTGCTCTGCCTGCTTATTCACCTGAATTAGATGTCTCTGGAATGCATACTTGTGTATCCCCAGAGTTTAAAACTTCGCCATGCTTGTGTCCTAAGATACGTCGATCCTCTGACACTGGTTTTCTTCCACATTACTGTGAACTCTCCTCCAAGTCAGGAAGATCTGACACTGAAACTATTGTCTGCTAGTTTCTCACAGCTAGTACACAGAAACAGTGAAGATGGGAGATCTTCCAAATTGCTAATTCCCTAAAACGGTTATATATATATATAATATATATACATATTTTAATGCCACAGTTTCAGTTTCACTAGTGGAAGCAGAGGGGAAGACTGGTACAAGAATAATTATTAAAGCTAAGTCTGAAATTTTTCCAAGTCTGTGCATCCCTCCTTTGCAGGATGATGATGCTGAATCTGTATCTGCTTCCATAGCTCGCTTATTTGCAAAGGTCTTCTAATGTTAAACCAAAGCAACCCAAAAGCCTATCATCAAAACTCATATGAATTCCATTGTTTACACCTGATTTTGAATCCAAGACTACATTTAAAGAGGATAAAGGAGGTCTTTCCATGCACAGGAATATTCTCAGATGGCTAAAAATAACAATTAAAAAGCACTGGACTAAACTTTCATTAATAAACTCAATTTTAAGATATCATCTAGCTTTTTTGAGACTCTAATGATAAAAGATGTAAGGTGGAAGTATTACAGATACACAGATGTCTTTCATAAGCAAAAACAATTATTACTACTATTATTAATGTCTTACACCTAGAGGATCTAACTGAGATGAGAGTCCTACTCATTGTGCATGCAGTCAGACACATTTCACAGTTTGCCTCATAACCAGAGAAGAAAGGCAAATAGACATGACCAGGTTAAAAACAAACCCAAAAGATGAGGCAAACAACAGGATCAAGCTTGGGCTTTTCAGAGGACCTTTTCCAGAGAAACCTTAAGTATCCTTGAATTGCAGAGGAAGAATGAGAGTTTAACTCTTTTATCCCGTTGAAAACCTCAGCCTGACAGACTTGTCTGAAGTCATATGAGAAGCCCATGGGCAGGGGTAAAACCTGTCCAGAGACAGCAATGAAACCCAAATGTCTAGAATGCTTTTACACAGAAACAGTGTTTCTTCATACAAATGACTCTGTTTGGGCTTATGTCTACCTTAGATTAAAGAGCGATGGATAAGCATCTATCCCAATTGCCACCATGAATTTTAAGGGTTAGTCATCCCTGAGACCTGGAACGGCTCATTTATGTGAGACAGAAATATTTCATTCAGCCTTGCACCCCTAGAAAGCTGACACTCCTGGGCAATGAAGCTCCTCTTTCCTTTCTTTGCTTTCTCGGTGAGTGATCTTGACTGCATTTCCACCAACACAGAGATGCAATATCTCACAAAGTGGTGCACCGCATGTTTCTGCTGGCATTCATTGGCTGCGCCTCGCGTGTAGGGCAAAGGCTTAGCCTCTAAGATTTGTTGGCAGCCTTCTGCTCTTTGTTCTTCAGAATGTGAAAATAGTGTAAATAGCAGCATCTGCAATTGCTCCTGCTGCTCTGACTGCCAGCCAAGTCAGATCCCCCTCCCCTCGGAGAGCAGTCCACATGCTGCACACAGGACTGGACCAGGGAGGAATTATATGTGGTGAGAGTGCAGCCCCAGGAGTGCTGTGAAGAATACGGGCCATCAGACAGGAAGGCAGATAGACTGCCTCCGAGTTGAGCTATTCCCAAAAGAAATAAAAAAAAAGTAAAAAATCTCTTCCCCACGTCATGACCCTTATATGTTTTTTTTTAGGATTTTTGTGACTAAATCTATCTTGCTACCAAAAATGTTTTAAAGAAAGGGAGAAAATAATTCAACTCACTGTTGTGCAAGGAGAGCTGTATTCCTAGAGCAACCAACCTTCCTGCCGTGATCCTATATCTTCCATCCACGTTCTTACACTGAACCCATCATTACAGTTCAGAGGTTTCATCAGCTGTGCTCGCTCCTTTTCTGTTTATGTAGTGGTTTGAAGAATTTTTAAATGTATAAGTAGAAATTTATCTTTATAATGCTGAAAAACAATAAGCTTTGTTCCGCTTTATATATACACATGCATACATGCATAATATGTATCTGGCATAGCAGATTTTTTTTACCTATCCAGCTCGGGCTGAAAAGAGAGTTAAGTACTTTTTCAGGTGAAAAGCATTTTAAAATACCTGTTTGTCCATTTGAAATTAGCAAAAGAAATGGAACAGTGGGCAGGCAGAGGGAGACATGTTCATCTACAGTTTGCAACAAGAGAAGCTGGCAATGAGCCCTGGAGTAAAAAGCATGCCCCAGAGAGATGCTGTTGACGGAAGGGTTCTGCAAGCTTCTTCCCAGCCAGCACTATTAGGCAGTGCCGCCCCAAAAGCAAGCCTTTTTCATACATAAAAATGGCATAGCAAGGTCAGGGACATGGATGAATTGAGTCAAAATATCTTGTAGGCAGGCTGCTGCCTGGACTCATAGGTAGCTGATGGCAAGATTAAAGCCCTAAATCTTCTCTCCCAACCTGATAGAAATATTACAGAGAGAAAAAAAATTGTGGGGATAGAAATGGACAAAAGCATAATTTGTGTATGTGCTAAGTTGTTGTTTTACACCATTTTTTTTTCTTACTTTATCTAACTACCACAATTTTCCTCTTCTGCACACTTCAAGACACAGATTGGACATAAAACCAAGTTTGCAAAAGGATTCAAGTTCTGCCTTGGCTGCATGGCACCTGCCATGATTTGATGCTTCATCATGAATTTCTTATTCTGCACTTTAAGCAAAACATTAATTATCTTTCTAAATTCTGTTTCCAACCTTTCCTCTTTCTCTTTTAGTACAATCTTTCAACTCTAAACCAGCAGCATAGAAACCACAGTCCCACCTAGCCTCAGAGACCTGTGCTTCATTGTGAGCCCACCTTAACATCAAGATTCACAGCTTTCAACTACATTACTCTCCTGTATTTTTTTTTTTTATTTGTATCATTCCAACACACGCCAACATCTAGCACATAAAATGCTTGGCTCAGAGGAACAGACGTATACAGCTGCACTGTAATTGTATAAAAAAAGCACACTAATAACTCTTCAGTGCATTCAAAAACTCCGCTCATTGCAGGAGTCTGGGCAGATTGGCACATGGTGCAAAGGCATAGATTACACAGTGCTTAATGACTAAAACTGGAGTGCTATACTGCCCAAATACATTCACTTTAAATTCAACAGAATGAGGCCTTTTTCGTCTTCCCAACAAGTGAATTTTAACCAAACATCACTAGAATATTTGTGGAAAGCCAAGTGTGCAGTATGTAAACACAGAGGACTGCAATGTGAACCTAAGTCTAAGAGATACGCTTTTTTAGCAAGAGGGAAGAAAAACCCTATGGGAGAAGTGGCCAATCAAAACAGCTTAGATTTTGGATGCCAATCACTCATGCGCAAGTTACAGATCAATCATTACTTACAGAAATTATTTAGCCAGGAGTTTTGAATAGTGAGTCTATTCTCAGGAAATCATGAACTGCTCCTTGGGACTTCAAGAACAGAAAAGGAAGCAAAATGCATTAAAAAGATAATATCTTTCAAATTATTCACCTAAGTGTCTTCCTATGTGCAGTTTGAAGATAGCTTTTCAATGTTAAATCTGCACGGAGTATGCTTATAAGATTTCCTATGGTTTACATGAGTGAAAACCTGAAAGTCATATTGGAAAGTAGTGATCTTATTTTGTGTGAAGATTATCACATTTGCAGTACAGAACTAACATTCACAAAAGCAGGCAGGACTGCCCATGCTGTGAGCATACCAATCCAGCTTAAAAGCTTTAATTCAGGAAAGTCACTCTATTGAGGAAAAAGAAATGTAAGCACTTGCCTAACTAGGAGTTTTTAAACTGCTTTCCTAAAAAATGATAGGCTAGAACATGCACCAAAGTGGTTTTCCACACAAAAGGATTTATCCTCCAATAATTTTATGAATGAATCTTAAATCTAATTTAGGGTAACAGGGCTGTGCCCACTCCTCCTCTGGTTATGCACTCCTCTCTCAGCCCATCAGCAGTGCATTCAGTAGCCATTTGACCCTGCAAAGGACCAGGCTGGGATCACTTGCTGCATGGGCTGATATGCTGACTGCAGCTGCTTCACACCATAAATGCACCGAAACGGACAGCAAAACAGTAAGCCATAACCTCCTCTGCAATCTGCAGTGGGCTGAGCTAGGGGAGACTTCTGGAAAAATACATAACATCCCTTCTAGAGATGTAACAGCAGCCTCATTTTCTTCCCATGTGTTGGCAAGTTGGAGAGACAGAGAAACCTTTTCTGGGCTGTTTGGTCTGATATCTGCTAAGGTAAAGAGGACCTGCAGCCTTTCAGACAACTGAGGTATGTATGTCTACAGAAGAGGATGTTTTCTTTTGCTGGTCTGAAGCTGAGGCAGTGCAGATATACTGCTTGCATCTAGTCAATTGCAAGAAAGGATCAAATTTGATACAGATATCTAATGAAAAACAGAGAGAATCCATGTATATATACGTATACACACAGATATTTTTGTCCCTATTGATGACAAACACATTAGCTGAGAATATAATTTCCTGTAGCTTTTGGTTTCTGTAACATTTTCAAGCATTTAGGATGCAGTCTGTAAACTAAGCTGACAGACACCACCCTTGAACGATATTGGCTTGCCACTGACCTCGTGCACCAGTCAAAAAGAATAGCCTGCTCCATCTTTTACCCTGGCACGTGACTTCAAAAAAAATCAAACAAGCATTTCTCATTACACTTATTAAATTTGAGTATGGCTTGTTATTAATTGACTGAGGTAAAACACAACCCTCTCGCTGTAAAACATAATTATTTAAACTAAAGTGCTGATGACTTAAAATGTCATGTTATAGCATATAATCTATAGCATATAGCATAAAATGAAAGACAGAAACATCTCCTTTGGTACAATTGCATTGAATTCAGCGCCTTGTTATGACCAGAATAGTGGGACTTAAGATGAACGCAGGAGATAGATGCTGTGTTTATCAGTCTCCAACCTCCTAGGCTTTCCCCAGCCCTATGGAAACAGACCATCAACCAGCTAGTGCAATATAGAAAGCCTTCCAGGGGATGGGGCCAAGCCCATGACCAATCAAAGAGCAAATCAAAGTATTCACCTTCTAAGTAGAAGCAGCACAGTAAGATCTGTTTAACGTATGTCCCCAAAAGTGTCCCCAAAACCTGGCAGGTTTCTTGCAGTCCCTTTCTTTCTCAAGCAGTTTCTAGTTTTCTGGTGTACTTTAATTTGGAGGGGAAAGGGCTTCCTACTAGTAAATAATTCATCTTAGATTTATCAAGTGACTTTCCTTCACCAAAGAGCATTACAAATGACAGGCTAGTTCATCCCTTCTGATTTTTGCCATGGAAGAGAAAGCTACTTGAAATAGTCCAGAAATCTGTCAGAGGAAGAGGGAGCTGATCACGGTGCTGTCATACTCCCCTTTGCCTGTAGCTTTGAAGGATGGCTGTATGTGTGAATTCTGCCTGACCGGAGGTCCACTGAGATTTGGGGCTGGGAAGGAGCTCAAGTAAAATGTGTGTCCTGGGCAGCCACGAACCCAGGAGGACCAACATTATATGTGGCATAAATGTCTGATAAATCCACATGGGAATACACATGTGGATTTGTGAATACAATGACTTGGCTTAATCAATAGCAGCTGCTAGATTCACTTTTATGCTATTGTATCTCATCAGGGCATGAGGTCTTTTGATGTGCGATGGGTCCTGCAGGATATGTAGCAAGCAGCATAATTTGGGGGAAAAATTATAAAGGGTCTCAACACCGTCCAAATTTGTCATAAGTCTGTGGGAGGTGACTGGAGTTTCCTTACTTTGGCGTCCTCACAGACTTTTGTGGCTGAGGTGGAGGCACCTAGGGTTAAATCCACCAGCAACTAATGATGAGCATCGTGCAGCTTCACCTTTACACATTTTGTGAGCAAGGCAGAATCCAAACCCCTAAATTATGCATCTAGGCTTCCCTTTCACAATCGGAAAAGTCTGCTGCCTGAGAATGGCTTGTCACAAGCTGACACGCTGAGCCAAGAACCAGTAGGACATGGTTTATCTGGTTACTCTGTAAGGATAATTAGCATGAAGACTAGTCCCCAGGTCTCCTTTTATCCCACCAAATGCTTTAACCTAAGGTTAGAGAATCACTGGGGGCTTTTTTCCCCACTGCTTTGTTTGTTCAGTGGCCTTTTCTCCTTCTTTGGTGGTGAATACACCCTCCCCAGTCAGGCATCCTCTGCAGGAAGGGGATATAAACTGGAGTCTGCTCTGTGACAGAGTGAGAGTCTGTGAGTATGTGCTCCAACCTCTGAGCTGGTGGACAGACCTCTGCTTGTAGAATTGTCTAAGAGAGGGGGAGGACAAACAGCTCCTTTTTCCAAGGGGGCTCTTCATGAAGACATATAAGGCAAGCTCGGGACATGCCCCGAAACAGTAAAATATTACCACAGAAGCTATCATAGCACAAAGACATACTCTAACAAAAATCTCCTTGCAGAATGCTGGTAGGGTCTTACTTTGCACTAGTGCCGTGGTGGGAAATTTGGAAGGTTTGTCTCCCTCCCCTCCCTCCCTCCCTCCCTCCCTCCCTCCCTCCTCCCTCCCTCCCTCCTCCCTCCTCCCTCCCTCCCTCCCTCCCTCCCTCCCCCTCCCTCCTCCCTCCTCCCTCCCTCCCTCCCTCCCTCCCTCCCTCCCTCCTCCCTCCCTCCCTCCCTCCCTCCCTCCCTCCCTCCTCCCTCCCTCCCTCCCTCCCTCCCTCCCTCCCTCCCTCCCTCCTCCTCCCTCCCTCCCTCCCTCCCTCCTCCCTCCCTCCCTCCCTCCCTCCCTCCCTCCCTCCCTCCTCCCTCCCTCCCTCCCTCCCTCCCTCCCTCCCTCCCTCCCTCCCTCCCTCCCTCCCTCCCTCCCTCCTCCCTCCCTCCTCCCTCCCTCCCTCCCTCCCTCCCTCCCTCCCTCCCTCCCTCCCTCCCTCCTCCCTCCCTCCCTCCCTCCCTCCCTCCCTCCCTCCTCCCTCCTCCCTCCCTCCCTCCCTCCCTCCCTCCCTCCCTCCCTCCCTCCCTCCCTCCCTCCCTCCCCTCCCCTCCCTCCCTCCCTCCTCCTCCCCTCCCTCCCCTCCCTCCCTCCTCCCTCCCTCCCTCCCTCCCTCCCCCTCCCTCCCTCCCTCCCTCCTCCCTCCCTCCCTCCCCCTCCCTCCCTCCCTCCCTCCCTCCCTCCCTCCCTCCCTCCCTCCCTCCCTCCCTCCCTCCCTCCCTCCCTCCCTCCCCTCCCTCCCTCCCCTCCCTCCTCCCCTCCCTCCCTCCCTCCCTCCCTCCCTCCCTCCCTCCCTCCCCCTCCCTCCCTCCCTCCCTCCCTCCCTCCCTCCCTCCTCCCTCCCTCCCTCCCTCCTCCCTCCCTCCCTCCCTCCCTCCCTCCCTCCCTCCCTCCCTCCTCCTCCCTCCTCCCTCCCTCCCTCCCTCCTCCCTCCCTCCTCCCTCCCTCCCCCTCCCTCCCTCCTCCTCCCTCCCTCCCTCCTCCCTCCCTCCCTCCCTCCCTCCCTCCCTCCCTCCCTCCCTCCCTCCCTCCCTCCCCTCCCTCCCTCCCTCCCTCCCTCCCTCCCTCCCTCCCTCCCTCCCTCCTCCTCCTCCCTCCCCTCCCTCCCTCCCTCCCTCCCTCCCTCCCTCCCTTCCTCCCTTCCTTCCCTTCCTTCCTTCCTTCCTTCCTTCCTTCCTTCCTCCTTCCTTCCTTCCTTCCTTCCTTCCTTCCTTCCCTTCCTTCCTTCCTTCCTTCCTTCCTTCCTTCCTTCTTCCTTCCTTCCTTCCTTCCTTCCTTCCTTCCTTCCTTCCTTCCTTCCTTCCTTCCTTCCTTCCTTCCTTCTTCCTTCCTTCCTTCCCTTCCTTCCTTCTTCCTTCCTTCCTTCCTTCCTTCCTTCCTTCCCCTTCTTCCTTCCTTCCTTCCTTCCTTCCTTCCCTTCCTTCCTTCCTCCTTCCTTCCTTCCTTCCTTCCTTCCTTCCTCCCTCCCTCCCTCCCTCCCTCCCTCCCTCCCTCCCTTCCTCCCTCCTCCCTCCTCCTCCTCCCTCCCTCCCTCCCTCTCCTTCCTTCCTTCCTTCCTTCCTTCCTTCCTTCCTTCCTTCCTTCCTTCCTTCCCTCCCTCCTTCCTACCAGAAGGGACATCAAGAAGGTGGGACATCAAGAAGGTTTTTTTTCCCTGACTTGTCACTGCCACACTATAGAGAACATTTTCTTTTTCAGCTCTTCCTGTGTTTGAGACATTGGTATTTGCCTTCCAGTGTTGCTTTTGGCATTGAAAGGACGTTACTCTATCGAATCCTGGTTGTGACAGAATGGAGCTTGACAATATACAATGGTCTCAACTAAAAGAGGGGAGATTCAGGCTAGGTGTGAGGAAGAAATTCTTTACAATGAGGGTGGTAAAATACTGGAACACGCTGTCCAGAGAGGTGGTGGATGCACCAACCCTGGAGACATTCAAGGCCAGACTGGGTGTGGTTCTGGGCAGCTTGATCTAGTTGAAGAAGTCCCTGCTCATTGCAGGGCGGTTGGACTAGATGACCTTTGAAAGTCCCTTTCAACCCAAACTATTCTATGATGATTCTAAATGGCATCCAAGGCAGAGGGGATTTCATTGTAAGCGTGTGTCTGTATTGACAGTGTTCACTATCACAATCCTTCACCAGTTCAGCATTTCTACATATATAGCACAAGGCATGGGGGCTTCATTTTTATGCCACAAGCCTACGACCCACTCCTTCTAACAAACTTCTGTTTGCAGTTAAGAAAAGGCAAAATTAAAACCCATCCAGCAGAATGTGTGTATATGGACACCATGGAAGCACACCTTCCACAACATAGGTTTTCCAGGCACATATTTACTAGCCTACACTGAGACCAAGACCAGCTGTTGTGGGCACAGCAGAAACTCAGAGTAGAGCATTCCTTCCTCTGTGGAGCTTGGATTTATGCCCACTACCACACCATCAGCTCTATGAAGCTCCAGAACAGAGCTGGCCTTACATAGGGCTGAGGGAAGAGCAAGGGAATGAGGCACTCTAAACATGTCTGGGAGTCTGCTAACAAGCCATCTGTGTGATTGTATGACCTACAAGTTCAATTGCAATCAGCTACCCTTCCTCCCCAGAGCAAATGATTCCTCCCTGCAGCCACAACAGCAATGGATATTCTTTCAGCATAGATCTCTTTAAATGTTGGAAGAATTAACGCCAAGGCTTAAGAACATCTGGCATTCGTGATAGGACAGAAGGATTAGATTTGTCACAACAGTGTCTGGTGCACCCAGAACACTCATGTGCAAGCACCAAAATGACACCTCCCTTTCCCCCCCCTCTTTTTTTTTTGGTAGACGAAGATCATCCAGAATCAACCCACTAAAAAGAATTGTCATAAAATCTCACACCATTGACTTGTAAATGGAATTGAATCTGTGGAGTCTACATAATGATCCTATCAAAATGGGAAGGAGCTATCACATTCATATAACAGATGAGATATGAAATGACTACTATGGCAGATGAACACCCCAGAGGTATTTTGCTTTATTCTACTCACTGCGTTTATATCTCCAGTTTCTCTAATTTTAGTTATTTTTTCCTCAGGTCTCAAGAGCAGAAAGACTTTCTTTTCTTTCTTTCTTTTTTTCCTTTTTTTTTTTTCTCTTTAACAAATCACCTCATACAGAAGTCAATAATATAAATACTTATGTTTCCGAGGTCAGTGCTGGGGCTTTATTAAAACTGATTTTTCACAATGTATTTCTCTGCTGTTGCTTCTGCTGTTGCTGCTAGAAGCCTTCCAGTCATTTCCCCTTCCCTATAACCGTCATTTGGGTTGCTGAGAAGTTATAGTACTTGCAGCAGAGAGGGGCCAAGTAGCGACAGGCTCACCTTCCTCGCTAAAGAAATTGCCCTGCTTAGGAAAATCAGATGCAAAGCCCTCTTCCCTCCCCTTCTAACCCTCACACATTCCTTTACATCTCCAACCTCCATCCCTTTCCCCTTTCTCCCCTGACCCCCTCTGCTCAGCATTTTGATTAGTGACTACTTAAAATAATCAGAACAGCCACTTAACTGGGAGTCTCACACTCGCACCTGAAGCTAAAACACAGTGTCATAAAAATGAAAAGTCATCAGAATCGCAAAGACTGCCGCTTGCATGCAGCTGCCAGAAGAATATATTCATACAGCAGTGATTGTGCAGCACTGCAGTTAGTCAGCACAGGCTGGATTAGTACACAGACCCTTCTATCATTGCCCTCCAGGGATTCACACCCAGGGTTTAATTAGGGTTTGAGCCTGGTTCTGCTTCAGAAAGACGCTGAGTTAAGTGCAGCCCCAGTGTATTGCACTGGATGACCTCTGTCTCTATGGAACATGCTCCTGCTGTGGCATACACAACATGCGTGCACACCCTTCACACACATTCTCCTACCCCTTTTTTATAAATTATTGGCAATACTACAGTGCACAAGCTGGAGGGTACTGGTTAAACCATGTGCTTTGTACTTATTAAACATTGCTGGCCCCAGGGAATGAAATGAGCCAGGGCTCATTCGTAGGAAGTGGTGTTGGCACTCTCTAATTGTATGGAACAATATAATCCAATGTGATGTAATGAAGATCTATGGAGAAAAACAGGCTTTTCCTTTGAAGAGAATGCCAATGTATTTTAATTTTTATTTCATTCACTGACAGGTCGAGAGATGAAAAGCACAATGTGATCTTCCACCATATTCTACATACCACATAAGCCCTGTGTACATGTATATTCTGTATAAACATGTATCCGTAAACAAGGTAAAGATTAGAGGGCAAACAAAGAGACAAGAAATTCAGAGTTAAAACTGGTGTTAAATCAATCCTTCATGCCTTTCTCCCATTACACAAAGGAAGGGAAATGTCCCACACTGTGCCCAGAGCATAGACAGATAGCAAACTTTGAATTACAGAGTGGTACTGAAAGTGCAGTGCATCTAACCTTAATCTTATTTAAACTCTTTTTTGTTTGTTTTCTTTCATTATTTTGCTTAGAAAAAGCCTCAAGGAAATTTGTGAAATGTGTATTAGCTACCTGAAAGAGCAGTTATCTCCTATATAAATACATATTTAGAAACTATCCCGAAGTCCCTTGAAGTTAACGGAAATGTTTCAATGGATTTCAGTGGGTTTGGATAAGACCTTTAGGCAGTTGTCTAAAGGGAACAGTTTTACCAACTTTATATTTATAATTTCTACTTAGATTAGTGATTGAATAAAAATAGAGACAAAGTAGGAAAGCCTTGCAAAATAGAAACAAATACATAATTTGTGTTACCGTAACTTGCTTCCCTTGTGCTAGTTTCATCTCTCCTTTCTCAGTATTTGTTTCCCACAGGGGAGAGGGACATAGGCTTTGAGCAGGACACTGCTGTACAGAAAAGCACAGCATAGCAGCAAAATAGGGATAGAAAACACACAAAATGAATGCCACCAAGAACAGAACTGAGCATGGGGTTACTATAAAGTGTAGCCTACATGGCTTCTCCTGACTTAGTCATTTGGAAAGATTTTCCACCTTTGCGCCTTCTTCATATTAGCCACTGTCAACTGTCTGATTTTGCTAGACCTCAAATCCTGTTCTTTTTGATGGTCTCCTTGTTACCTGTGTCCATGTGTGAGCTTTGTTCAGGGGTAACGCAGAATGGAAAGCAGAAGAAAGTACAAGATGGTCAAGTACAACCAAGGGAAAAACACGGAAATGTTTGCTTGCTTATAAACAAGATCCAGGAACTCCCTCAAACACAAGTTACCTTATGAACATAGGAAGTTTGACTATGGGCTAGGGCTAAATTCAGGTAAAGACTGAGGGGAAAAACCTTAAACAGATCCACTGTTGCAAAGGTTGAGAAGATCACTCTGAAGTCTGAGAAAGCAGACTGAAAAGCAAGAATAAAGAAACAGAGAAGGGAAGTAGAGCATGCCTTGTTTAATGAAAGAGTGGGGTTAAAAGCCTGCCCCATACAATGAGAAAGAGGACTAGGAGAGCATTAGTTCTTTGTCCAGTAACTTTGGTATCTACTTACTACAGACTGCAGCCTTCACTCAGCAACTGCACTTACCTTTCACAGAGGATGTCTGGGAGCCCCTTCCTCACAGCACGGACCCCGTAGGGCTGTCCGGTGGCTCCCCAGGCCTGCAGCAGCCAAGCTGGCACCTGCTGGGCAGTGGGTGGTCATTGTGCCCTTTCCAGCTCTCTGCCCTGGGGAAGCAAAGGGATACCTATGTGTCCACCACCATGGCAGGACTCCAGCAGAAGCTGCTGAGCCAGACAGTACAAGCACCGGGGGACCTATAAAACTTTTATTGTCGCTTAAATACATATTTAGGGATTATTCTGCTTGTGTAGTATTTAGTTTCCACATCTGGTTATTTACTGTTATCAAAGTCCATAATTAAACACCTTTAAAACCAGTTTTAAAAGACCCCGTGCAGTAGCTCTGAAAGACCAAGTACACTTTGCAACCATAGTGTGTGAGAAAGAGCCTAGGTCCAGGTAGGTGATGATACTCTACACAGAGTGCCTACACAGTGTACACAGAGGTCTGCTCAGCAGAGTGTACTGTGACATGAGACTGAGCCTTGCATTCACCTTCCTCCTGCTCTCAGATGTTGGCAGGCATCACTGTCTGACCCAGTTCTCGATTACAATGGATGTTTCCTACCCTTTATTTAAAAGGGCAACTCTCCCTTGTTAAGGCTATCTGACAACCCTCAGTATTTGTTTGATTATTTCCCACTCTGGTGAAAAATAAATCTTTTTTTCTTTCATTGGAAAATATGTACTAGTTTAATTTGATTGCAAGCTGTTTTTCCAGATGCAAAAGACCTAGTTCTTCACTGACTGGCACCTTTCAACCACTCTGCAGCTGTACGGGTTGATGGTTTTACTAGGCATGGAAGAGGTAAGAACTGGGTCCAATGTAATAGTTAACTTGGGTCACTTCCACACCTACCTTTTCCATACATAAACCTACATTGACATATCAGGACACTTCTGGTTTTTACAAGTGGAAGGACCTCCAGAAATGGTGAGAAAAAGACACCACAAAAAACCCCAGAATCCAGCTCCTCACAAGGAGAAATTTGTCATTTATACCCCAACCAGGTCTTCCTACCACTCTAATGTGGGCTGCAGGTTCCTCTGTTTGACATGCCGACAGTGTCTCCAGGCATGCTGTTCTGTACAGAATTGCCTCATTTTAACTCACTCAAATGCCCTTGCTGTGAGTCAGAAGCATGAGCATACACTTGATGTCTCCAGTCTTCCTGCCTCTTCCCAACTGCACAGCAGTGATACACAGCCTCTGTCAGAGCACAGCAGTGATTGCGGATGGGGGAAACTGCGGTGGGACAGCAAAGCCTGACATACTTTGTTACCTTGCAAGAGTTCCTAAGATCTTTTCCTTCTCCTTTTTATGACTTTGCCCCACCTCCCATGGTCTAGACCCAAATAACGTTTTCTTTCTTTGATTGGATATAACCTGCAGGTATATAACCTTTAGGAAACTGTTCACTCACAGGTCATCCACTTTCCTGAGTCTTCAGTGCTCTCTCATGGGAGCGATATTGAGAAGTCTTCCTCACACCCTCACATCTAAAAGCACTTTGCTTGTTGGAGAGGTTCAAGCAGGGTAGGTCTTAGCAGTAGTATTTTTGTGTGGAAGAAGAACTGCACCACAGCTAACAATAAGCACTTCTTCAAGAGCTAATTGGAGATGGAATGTATAACACCATCTGTAACCAGCCATCTGGTGATTCCCAATAACACTGCCTTCCACACCACAAGGAGGGGAGGAATTTATAGAATAGCAATCTAGTTTGAACAATTTGGATTTGGATAAAACGTGAGCCCCTCTTTGCCACCTCCTTAGCCATTATCTGTATTCAAACTGTGTGAAACCACAGCTCTTGAGATGGTTTAAAAAAATTACTATTCGACTATGAATAATAATGATGATGATAATCAGAAATATATTTATTAGGTACCTTTGAACTTTCAGATTCCAGCCAGACAAGATGCAGGAAACTAAAATCTCAAGAGAGCCTTTTTTCACAGAGATGGCAGACCAGTTTTACATTCCCAGGGGATAGCCCTAGCAGAGATAAGTATCTAAAGTTGGGAATGATTATCTGAGTTGAACTTCCAAACCTTTTGCAGTTTGCCATCATTCCCTATGCCTTCTCTTCATAATACATGAAGGGACTGTAAATTAATGACCACCAACCTGTCAGTTGTGAATCAACAATGTATTTTACTCACAGGAATGCAAAATCAAAACAAATCCCCCTCAAACACCAGTGGTTTCTGATGTGCTCTTGTAACATAAAAACATCTGACATTATTTTTGCCACATATCATTAGTGAAATTTGAACCCGTGCTGAATCCTCAAGCGGCCTTTTATTTAAACTGTGAGAGAATTTTAGCAACTGCATTTGGTACCCTTGCAAATACAGTCAGAGAATGGTAATATGGACAGACCTTCACTTTTAGCAACACAAATGGCACCAACTATAATAAATATGAGGAGTGATTCCCAAACCGAAGACTGGCAAATAGTTACCCAGCTGCTACAGAAATAGCAAGATAGATTTTTTTTTTTTTTTTAAAGAAAAGAAATTAAATGAAATGGATATTAGCTGGAAACATCTGTGTTCACCACAGAGCAAAATGCATATTCAGCAGCCAGTTTATTGGCTCTTTAGAGGATGTGAATGGTGCATTGTAAATAATGACACGCCTGTAATAAATTCCCAGTAAAAAAGAGAAGGGGACTGAGCCTGTTCCTCCCACAATTCACATTTCTGGGTCCCTGCTGTGAGTGATGATTCACAGCAGTCACAAATTCCTGTTTTCAAAATGCTATTGTATACTCCAGGGCTTTCATTAAGTTTTACACTAGCAAGGGAAATGTAAAACTTGAGAGAGAGAGAGAGAGGCTCTGTGGTGACATTCATTTAACACTCACTGTACTGCACTGATAGATGTGATAGGAGGGTGCATGTCAGAAATCAGTCTGTGTTGCTTTCTTTAAATGTAAAGAACGGTGCATGAAACCCTGACAGTGTATAAGAAACAATTCAAAAACCACCAAAATTGTGACTTGACAGCTTTTGTGTTTTGGAGGTGTATAAAACATTGCATAAATGTATTGGGCTTCAGCATTTAATTTGTGCTCCTGCGGGACAGGCAGCTGTCTTAATTTCCTTCCTGATGCAAGTATATCAGGTCTGTGAGTGTTATGTATAAAAGATGTACTGCTCCAGCCTTACACTTCCAGGATTGAGCTAGCTACAAAGAAAGATCTCATTGCAGAGAATATACCTTTTCCTGTCAAAGCTGGGTATCAAGATGTGCAGACAAATTTTCGTACCCTGACCAGGGAATTCCTAGAACATCATTCTGGTGCATGGTGTTCCAGCATACTCCCTCCACTGGGCCTTTCACCTCCAGGACATGTTTTTATATTCAGTCTACATCATTTCAGCCAAACGGTTGTTCTACAGCTGCAAAGTGCACTAATGAGATGAGTTTTTGGCAGACTCGCAAAGTTCTTGGTGCCCAGAGTTACACATGTTGTACACTGTCTGCTGGCTACCTCTGTTTGCACTTAAGGAGGCACTGTAAGATATTTTTCTTTTAGCAGAGAATATATTGCCCAGTAGCTAAAATGTTATACAAGCTTCTTCTCACACTAGCAAGCTTGCCATATCCCATCCATTTAGAAAGGAGGCATCCATATTCTAGGCTAAATTAAGGGCAGATTTTCCAAGAACCAGGGCCAAATTCGCCTCCATATTTTTTTTTTTTCCCCTACCAAAGTGCAATTTCATCTTTTCATTGGGATTTCTCAAGCAAAGACAAAATGACTGTGTCTTTCATATGGCCGTAGTATGTCTCTCTGCTGCTTTTTTGCCCTGAAATTGAAAACCTTCTCTCACAATTTTTAGCTATATTTACTGAGTTTCACATTGAGAGCTGCACCCTACACAGGTATGAAGACACAGAAGCATGAAATAAAAGCAGTTCAGATTCTGCCTAATAAAAGTCTGCAACACTTCATCAGCATCACAGGCTTATTAATTTCAGGGTCATTTTAAGATGGAATTTGTGAAATTTATGCCATTTTCCGCTTTGAGCAAGAGATTGGTGTAAATCTTGGAAACCAGCCCATTACATTTAATTAAAACACACACACAAAAGAAAATGTTGTTGTCCTTCTCTCCCCCACCCTTTTCACTTTTTGTTCTCTCAAAAAGTGGGTAAAAGTTCAATGCAGTTATTGGCTGTGTCTTAGCTTTGCTTTTTAAAAAATACGTATAAGATGCTTGAAATATTAAGTATTTGACTAATGGTAATTCATTAACTTGCTTTATTCAGGAGCTGGAGCAGGGAAAATTTATTGCTCCAAAAGCAGTGTGCTGCAAGACTTCAGAGCAGCACCTACACGGTCCTATCCCAGCTCCACATCTCCTTCCTTTCCTATGCAGGTATCCCTGAGGCTGTCCAGCCCTGCATCACAACACTCCCTCCACACCACACCCCGTGCGAAGCAAACATTTTGGGAGCCAGGGCTGCTGGTTTTGCAGCTCCGCACCAGTTATTTAATTTTCCAGGGAGTACCACTTCATCTTTCTCAGGAGCTGCTGCATGCCAGCCAGCTGCCATTTTGTGGAGTGGTGTTGATATAGTATGATGTAGAAGAATCAAATCCTGCATGCTCTCAGAGAAGGTGCCATTTTTGGTTCTTCTCTCCCTTTTCTTTCTCACCTACACTGAGGAAATATAGATATTCAAACTGGCTGCCTCCACCTCCTCGAGGTATGGAAAACAATTATTTTCCAGGGTAGGAGGAACTGCCTGGTATAAAGGTGTTGCTGCCAGCAGGTAAATGATCAATGCGTCACTGCGCTAGCTCTTCAGATCGGGTCCCATTTGTGTGATAGCAGTGCAGCAGGGAACCTAGATAGATACTTTCTAATGTCATGGCCATATGAAGTAACAAGGACAGGAAGGAGCAAGTAGGCTTCATTCCTGAAAAGATAGTGTTTCTCTTGGGATTTTTTAACTTTTGTTTGTGAAGTGGGTAACTTGAATTTCCGAAATGAGTTGGTGTTCAATGCCGGGTTTACTGGCAGAAGATACATTAAGCCATTTGAGTAGATCTGCTGATACTATTTGTTTTCCCAAACAGCTTGTTGCCCTTTATATCATGGAAAAAAAAAGATTGATATATATTTTGGTGGTACTCAGAGATTTTCACCAAGAACCACAAAACCTGACTTTTCACTAAACTTTGGCATTTTAAGACTTTTTTTTCTTTTTAATGTCAAATTTTGATAGGTGAAGGTCTCAAAGATGTAGCGTTCTGATTTTAATGTGGGGTGGTTGGTGGGAGAAGATTTTTACTTGGGAATTTTATTGGTCTGAGAAAGCCCAAGTCTTTTGAATACCATGGTATACTCCAATACATATTTACTTGACTTTTGTGATAAAAGGAGCTGATGCAGGTCCAATTGGGAAAGAGCATCACTGCAAGTTAAGATGCGAAAACTGGATTTGACAGAGCAAGTATTGTTTGCTAATTTAGCAGATAATTTCCTTGCATAAGTAATGCAAAGCAAATACATGTGTGCATTGAGAACCTGAAACAAATGAATTAATGTTCTTTTCTTCAGATCCGAAGCGCTGTTTATATGCTTATTTTAAGCTAAACCATTTTAAACCATCCAGTTTTCAAGAAGCTGCTCAATGCAATAAAGATGTTTTCCAATATTACATTTAAAATATTATTGGATTATAAATCATATATATAATTCACATATTTTCTCCTAATTCTAGGAATCTTTTTTTCCCTGTTTCAAGGTGACTTTGAACCTCATCACTTTACAGCAGACTTCAGAGGTTTTCATCACCCTGTTTGCAAGTACCATTTCAGTAGTTAATCACATCAGGGACAGCTGTCTCAGGGGTGCTCTTTTTGATACTGGGATGGAAAAAGCCTTTACAGAACTTTCTTTTGGTGCTCCAAGCACAAAATCAACCACTGACATATGCCCTGCAGAGAGAGGAAGCCAGTAAAATGATATCACAGCTATTAAGTGGGTTCAAATATTTTTGTCTTTTTTTTTTTTCCTAGCCAAATAAATTTTTTGGAACCTACCCCATCATCTTTGATTCTACCCCAAGAGAAAGAAGCAGAAAATCAGTCACTGAGAGAGTCTGAAGCATTGCACAGCAAACTGCTTTCACCTCCCAGGAGAAACTGAAATATGTTCCCAAATAGGGGACTTTATAAATTTTTCTCTAAATTGCAAGAATGTGAATTATTCCTGTTAGAGACAGAGCATGAGAGAGAAGTGAGAAGAGTAGCTGCAGTTTCTCATCACAGCTCTAGTGTTCCTTTCACCACTTATCAACATGTAAACTTTGTTTTCTCAGGAGTAATGATTTTACAACCACTAGGGACAATAGGAAACGTCAGATAAGAGACATATCAAAACAGCCCATCCTGACAAGAGTGGAACAAAATTCAGGAAGGATGAGTGGAATTGTATATGGTTATGTTTTGTTTAAAAGTGGCCACTAAACAATAATATAATGTGTTGGATTTTTATTTAAACCCTATGCTCATGGTACTCTTCCTCTACATATCACAACTGAAGGTTGACTGAGAGCTCTGCATTCAGTGCTGCCATCTCATTTTCAACATTGGGGGAGAAATTCAGAAGCAGAAGAAAGTTCAGATCTAAACTTTGTGTCTCCTGTTATCTCTCACTGCATTCCACTACACGATGCAGAAGGAGGTAGCTGGCAACACGTATGTACAGCTTTCAGCTACTGTATAATGGATTTTGACACAGGCCACAGTGGTGATGACCTGTGCGAAGTGGACACCTGTTATGAAATCTCATATGATTTTGCAAAGAGCTCATGATAAAAGTTGTCAGTTGAACAGTCAAGCTCTACTGGCCATGAATTCGTAATGGATTTCTTGGTTTTGACTGTTTGCACTGGGATATATAGATTGTGAAATGAAATCCAGATGATTGATAGCCAAATTCCTGTTTCTGCTCTGCAACATTGCAAGTCACACAAATAGGCTGAAAAAGGTCCCCAAACTTTGAGCTGTAAAGGAGTTTGCATCAATTGTATTGACTGAGGGCACTTTTTGAGGGTCACCAGTTTATGTGAATATAAACTTGATTGGGACTCTTAAAGGTGGCTGGGCTTTCTTAGGGGTAATTGTCATGTATACATTAGCCAGTAGCTGCAGCAAGGTCCTCATCGTCACAATAAACCTTCCTTTTATTCTGAGAGGAAAATGCTGCAATATGTAGTTTGCACAGAGAAGACTCAGGTGAGCAAAACAGAATAAGAAATATCTTTTTCTCTTTACTTTTGTGTTTCTTCCTTCCTGAATGTCTCAGATTCAGCAGATCCGCTTTGAGCATTCAGCTGTAATACTAAAGAATGTATTATTTTGTCTGTAAATCAGCTCTACTTTCATGATGGTTTCCACTGTGCCGGTGTCAAATGAACATGGAAACCACAAAGATCTTAAACTACTGCTGGAGAGGCCTAGCAGATTTCCCAGTTCCCTATTTGGTATCTCATATTTGCTAAAATAAGAAAATTTTATAACAAATCCTATAAGAACGATCAGTAGCATAGGGTGCTACTCAACATATGGGCTAATAAAGTGGGGAAAAACCGCAATGATTCAACAACTTTCAGGACTCAAAATGCAAAAATAAAAGTAGATCAATACAGCAGTATGAGAACTAAACTAAATACAGGGAACGTTTACCACCCCAGCTACTGATTAACTGTGATCCAGATAACCTGTTATTCAGCTTTCTACAGTCAGTTTTGACACCCTCTTTGTCTCATATTTCAGTGATACCAAGTGTAAACATAGTGTGTAAAAAACAAATTAAATACCCCAAGCCCCGTGTTGTGCGCAGATGCACACAAACCACAGTGATTTGTCTGTTGTAGGACATGGGTTGTCTGGGCAGTATTTTCAGGACTTTTTCTAGTTCACATGTGGCATCTCAACCAGTGCTTTTTGTCCTGAGCCCAAGAGGCAAAGATGGACAAGGAGCCTGGTGGTGAGAAATAAATGAATGTTTACATTATTTGTGTACAATTACATTTCCCATGTAATACTGTCACAAGCTTAGCTCCAGGGACACTCCATAAATTCAGAGGAATGGCTTAACCAGGAGGAGCACCCTGTTGTCAGCTGTTATGTACACTGGTCAGCATGAACATGATTAGGCATAGGTCCTCTCAGATAGGTATAATCATTATATACACAGACCTTTTCTATTCATTTTATCCAATAGGCAAACCATGCTATCTGTGCCATAGCCAGGTCCAAATATAGCAGAAAGACTACCAGAGACCACAGATACATACAGAAACCGGGAAAATTGTTTCACTGTGACCTGTACCAAAGAGGGTTCAGATGCTCAGCTTCCACTCTAGATTTCTGGACCTAAAGTTTTACTTCTTTCAAAGCTTAAAGTCAATAATAATAACAACTACAATAGCTCAGGAGATAACAGTACCCTAGCCAATAATAAATCATACAGCACCAGTCCATCTTCAACCAAATTGGCTGCAACCTTTGGGAACTTTGGGCTCTTGGCTGGGTGAAAATGATAAGAAGGTTTGTTTTAGTTCAAAAGTGGCTTCTATTCCAACTATGTAACTTACCGTCAGGTCAAAGATTATTTGCTTTCAGCTGTGAATAAAATAATAAATCATTCACTGTTTTCTGGACATATAATGGCAAATTCCTTTGTCAAACCTATTTGCTTGCCAGTTGCACTATGAATTATAGATTAATTACTCAATAACAGTTTTGAAGGTGATGCTTGATTGAGGATTCACACTCTCACATTGCTGAGTGAAGTCAAACACACGTGTTTAATTTCAGGCTGGCTTTAGCATATGAGCCACTCTACAAAGGGATCGTAAAACAAAGTACAACGTGACAACCATGGAAACCACTGATGTTCCTTGTGCAAAAGAGACAAGATGAAGGAATATCTGCTGTGGAGAACCAGATGGAGAGGTCCTTATAGATGCTTGGTCTCCTGATTCAGACACATCTGCTCAGGTGGATTTATTACTCTCCAGCAATGACAGCCTGAACCACAGTCTTTCTACTGACTTCAGAGCATTAGGATCAGAATCTGGAGGTGGATACAAGTCCTCCTATTAACATCACTAGGTGCTAGGTAGAGAATATATTTGAAGAGCCAGGCCTAATTGATTTCACTGGGTTCAACTTTTACAAAAAGTCCTAAATACTTTTTGATATATTACTTGGTGGGGTGTTTTTACAACCATTATTAATTTAAAATCTGAAACTTATAAGCATGTAAATGCAGTACCGGTAAAATGTAACTTAAAAGATTCATAAGATTGATAAGATATTGCAAACAAAAGGAGAAAAATGGTTCATAGTTATTATAAACACATAAATTATGATCCCAATTACTTTGTTTTGGTCATTCAGGAGTGCAAGAACTTTTAGGAAGACAATTTAGAAGGTTGCATATAGAAGCCTGGTCAGAGTTAGGTCTCCTTAGAAATTAGCCTGGCAAAATTAATTGATGGGAGGGAAAAGGTTGTATAAATGTTGTTAAAGCAAAAATTTACTATTGCTATAAAATTTCTTTGTGGGTAAGGTCATCAGTGCAAATTCCAAAAAACCCAACCTTTTCCTGATGGTACTAATTGCATATTAATTTCATATCATTATGATGTAGAACTCCAGGGACAGCCCTCACACACTCTTGTAAAATACAGTTACGGCTAGCATTTTGGAAACTGGAAAACAATCAAAGCAAAAGCTCTTTAGTTTTATGTTTACCCCAGAATACTAAAACTAGTCAGAAAATCCTTAAATTAAGCAGCCATGATGCTCTGCATTTCTAGGTTGTGTGTTAGTGAAGAATATTATTTACTCACTCCAGCACAGGGAGGAGGATGAACCGTGTCTTCTGTATCATTAATCTTTAGAAGACTGTACATGAGCTGTTAAAATATTTAAAAACACATCTTTACCAAGTGATGTTATTTAGATGACTGGAATGGAGTTGCAGAGATTTCACTGAAAGCATGATGGCAATTTCTCTGAAAGATGCTGAAGTGCACCTCTGAATATATTCATTAACACTTGGGACCAGCTGGATGCTAGCTTTGTCATAGTTTCTCCTCATATCACCCATCCAGTCATTAGAAGTAGGCAAATTCAGGCTATCTGCTTTTTCCTAGAACTGTACAACCAGAATGAAGGACAACTGCCTGAGCTTTCATTTTCAAGAGTGCTCCAGCCATTTGGACTATGCCTGCCCAGCATACTCCTGTGTGCAGCAGCGGTCATGGCTTTATAGAGAAGCCTGTCCACTCTTGAGTGCATGTAACCATTTTTGAACACGCTAAACCTGCCTCCACATGGTACAGTTTATCCTGCATTAAATCCATTTTATACAAGAGATGCTTTTCTACTGCTGTTGACACTTCAACGGTACTTTGCACAGGTTTATGCTAAGCCTAGCCAATCTCTGTTGTCTCTGCTAAGAAACAAGAAGAAAGTCTCCATGGCTGATATACTCCAGCAGCTTTTTCTAAACCTTTCAAGCACTTAGACCTCTTTTGGATGAAAGTAGCATAGCCTGCATTCCCCACTTACTTGTGTACATACACACTTCACTATGTGTTAGTCTGGTGCTTGCTGGCATATACAGGCACCAGAAAGTACCTTATTCTTTCAGCATATGGACAGCAAACTCCCCACCTTCCAGCTTACCCTCAGAGGTTCGCACAAACAATAAATTGCTATTTGTCATCAGGGACCTTGTAGGTGCATTGTGTAGAGAAAGGCTTTAAAAGCATGCAGTCTTTGCACTTTCAGATTTGGTTTCAAATAACTAGCTGAGGAGGACAGATGTCAGCAGCTCTGAAGTGTGGAGAAAAGAGACTGAGAAACATCAGCAGAATTTTGGACAACTTCCAAGAAGAGGTGGGACATATAAGCCCTTTATAAGGTCAGACAAGATAACTGGGTGTTGCTGCACTCTGTGTGTAAGCTGGTTTCCAGGTCTGATGTTCACAGGAAAATAAAAAGATTAGGAAACATTTGTGCTTATAACCGAACTCCTATCTGCTTTTCACATCCACACTAAGCAACGCAGATTGGCAGGACTTTGTTGGTAATATTCCAGAATTCCCAAGGGGAAGAAAGGCTTTAAGTAGGCTGGAGAAGACCATCTATGAACACAAAGCAGAGTAAACCATATATTCTGGCTACAGAAATATACATTAAGTGGTTAACAAGCAACTTTGGCAAAGATTCAAAGTTCACACTTAAGCTTTGCTATTGTAAATGTGTCAGTTTGTCCAAATACATTGAAAGAACAATACATGTAAGAAAAAAACCCTCTACAAATGGACACTCCTTGCCATTGGGTCTTAGCTCCACAGTGTTCGGCTAGTGCATATCTTGTATTGCAATTGCAGAGTTCCTTGTTATTGTAAGAAGATCTTAATACTTGCTCTCTCCACAATTCTTAGCTCTCATTTTGTAAATATATATGCTATACCTACTTTCACGTTCACATGTGTATTCACAGAGTGCAATCAAGCTACTCACTGCAGTAAAATTAAGCACATTTGCAAGTGGAAGGGTTATTTTCCAGTGGCAATGACAGCATATGTAACTGTGCTGTGTGTGTCAAACAACAAATACAACAAGTAGATTATGCAAGACTTCATATTCCTCAAATCTGCTGCTTTTACAGAAAGCCACAAGCTAAATATTCGCCACCAAATGTCCAGGCATTTGAACTGTCCTGCAAAGTTCAGTAAGTCTTAGTGCAAGCAAGGGAGCTCTCTACACCATACATTTTAACTTAGTAGCTCAGGGCTTGCCCTTCTGTTATTATGAACAGAGTTATTTAGTAGAAAGCAAAAACATCTGTGTTTTGCATAACAAATGAAAAGGTATGGCTGATGCTTACTAAGTTTTCCAGACTGAGGTCAATTCCTGACCACTTCACACACAGTCATAGCTATACCTGTGCAGAAGCCCCCCTAATCAAATGGGTCCGCATGTCAGAGTAGGAGGGCACATGTACATTGTGGCTGTTAAGGTAGGGACCCAATTTTTGATGTGGCAGGGTGTAAAAGGTAAGGAAGGTAGAGCAAAGACAGAAATATGGGATCATGTCTTTGAAAGCATTTTCCTATTGCAGAAGAGCCCAGTACAAAAGCTTATTCTTTCTCCCCTTACAATTCCCAGTCAGGTCACTTGGGTCCTCCTTAGCACCCCAGTTTTTTGTGCATCAAGTGCAACTGCCTTGCTGTGGCACCGCGGCAGGCTGTCTCTCATCAGCCCCTGCTGTGATACTCCTAACACTTTCACTCCAGGGAGTGCTTCCCTGCTTGATGCTGCTAGCAGATTAAAGCTGTTCTAATTTTCCATCCTAAGCCAAATAGATGCATAAGCAAGCTGTTGGATTGTTTTGCTATGAGTGCAGCACGCCATCAGTCTGCTTCCTGCTCCCCCCACCCTAGCACTCATAATGGTGGACATTTGCAAGTAAAATGTGGGGTGGAGGGCAGAGGTGAGGCTAAGACACGCTACAGACAAGGAAGAGTTCCAGGAATATTTTTCTGCCAAACCCTATTTTTCAAGCTACTCTCCTGACTCCTATCTCTGTGTTAGTGTCAGGAGATGACTCGAAAATTAGGGAGTCTTTTTCTAGGATCAGAAAAGTCATCAAGATTCATTGGATCAGAAGAGTCTTTAAGATCCAATGTTTTTCAGAAATAGGCTGAATGAGCTCAGTAAAGATTAGATGCCAGTCCAAAAATACAGTGCAATACAATTTATTTTTATATGCCATCCTTCACACAAAGTACCACAAAACACTTTAGAGAGATGGAGAGATAATGCTTTACAGAGTTAGGTACAGCAACTCCCAGACAGGCAGAAAAGGAAAATGACATATGGAAATAGAGCAGAGTAAAAGGGAAAGCTGAAATTTAAAAGCAGTAAAGATGCAAGTAAGTATCCTCATAGATGAATCTCCACAAAAGGACTGCGGAAGAATTCAGTGACAGGGCAGGAGAATGATAAGTGGAAATTAAGGTCAAAAAGTAGGCTAGAAAACATGGGACAAAGGTAGGAATGCTTTCACTCGGCAGCATCTGATAAGATGAAGCAATACAGAGGGATACCTTGCTGTCATTATAGAAGCTAAATGATTTTTAATGTTCTAGTATTATTGATAAGCCTAGTGGTTTGACTGCCCATCTGAATTAGGCCCAGAAAGGTATTCACACACCCAAAGACCTTCTCTTGCCTCTGAAACTAGTCCATCTGTGATATGAGGATTTTATGATGCCTGAACACTTGAGGGGCATAACAGTCATTTTGGGGAAGCTGCTAACCAAATGACACAGGCATGTCTTTGTCTGGGGCAGCAGGCAGAAATATTTGCATGCACACAAAACTGCATGCGTGCACACATGCACAAACTTCAGCTAAGAACCCCTTTAAAAATACAGTACTGGGTTAAACTTTAAACTGTGCTACATGATTCTGAAGTAAATTGAAGGACTCGAGGGTATTTATTTGTTGCAAGGGAGATGGAAGCAGGTGCTGTGTGTGTGGAAGTATTCCCTTTCCCAGAGGATCTCTGTAGCTGGCTGTAAGATGAAAAGGCACAGGCTGCAGATGAGTCGGGAATGGGGAAAAGAAAAATAGAAAAAGGAAAAATGGGAATTTCCTCAAAAATAGGACAAAAATATGCTAAATCTATTTTGCGTTGCTGTGATTTTGTCACTGCTGGCCTTGGCGGGCTTTTCTGGCTGTAACGAACTTGATTACTGTTTCTGAGAGCACATGGATGGCATTGCAGCAAACATGCAGCGCAGTCTGCATCGCCTGGGTAGAATAGGCATTGGGCAGTGGGTTATCACATTACTCCTATCACTCTAGGCTTGCTGCAGAGATATGTCATTATATATGCTTAATGCAAAGACTTGAAGCTGGAGAAATTGCCAATGCTGTTGCTACTATAGAACAACATCCCAGTAAACAGTCTCTGCTGAAGGCAGGTGAGAGAGCTCTGTTACAAACCTCAGCTTTTTTCAGGGCTTTTTTTGTTTTCCTACTCCAGCTAGCAACGAGCTGCAGAACGCAGAGTATGACTGTGAAACTTTGGGCCCTAACTGTGCATGAACATGCTCTTACATACCTGAATAAACCCACTGATTCCAAGGTTCCCTATCTCTGGCTAGGTTCTGCCACTCTGACTCATGTCTTTTAACACTTTACACGAACAGCAGGTATTATGCTGAGATTAATACGTCTATCCTCGTGTTTTTTCTTGGGGTATTTTTTTGTTTGTTTGGTTGGTTGGTTAAGTTTTTTTTTGTATTTTCTTCACAAACCTGCCTTCTGATGAGGTATCTTGATTTAATACCACCAGTATACATTCAGGAAAATTCCCCCTTTTTACCAAAGAATATTCAGCTATTAACACAGCACCACAGTTTCTCCTTGCCTCTTATTACCTTAACTTTTAGCCAAGATGGTTAAGTTAAAAAACATGTGAAAAGGAGACGTAATTTTTTGCCCTGCATTGTTTATGCTTTAAAATACTCATTAGTGGAATATTGCTCTTATATTTTCGAATTTATTTCAAGAAATGCAGGACTACATTGGTTTTAAGCTCTAGCCCAGTAAAGACTACATGCAATAGCACACAGTATATCCACAGTATATTGGATGATCACCAGTGCAAGTTCATGTGACACTCGCTAACGGATATGTACTGTTATAGCAAGGTCATATATTAAAATGGCAAGTTTGGGGTGATGAGTGAGAGTCTCTCTGGGACTTGTTCATGTGCCTTTTAACTAAGTTGTGATTTGTTTTATTAGCTTTATATTTAATTTATTTGGAAGAGTCTCTTGAGGGATCAGCTGTTGTCCCAGTCTCAAAGATGAGGCAGTGTGCTCCTCTTGCTTCAGACAGCTCTTTTGGAAAACTCATGCTGCGATAGAAGCATGACCTTGCTTCTTCTCTGCCTCCTTTACCAGGACTTGGGGTAGCAGTGGCAAGAGAGTTGAGTGGTCTTAAAGATACAAACTCATCTGAACTTATCTTCAGCATGCTGGTTGCCAGGCAAGGAAAGGCATTTTTTGGACTGGCTTCATGTTGATGCATCACTCCACTTTAGGTCAGATCCTTCCACCCTTGCTCCTGTGTGGCAACAGTGCTTCTGGGACATGGCAGACCGGGGAAATATTTTAGCCACAGAAAAAAAGTTACTTAGTGCTACTGCATCTCTTATATTCAACATGGCAGGGGGGTCTAGAACTAGATGATCTGAAGGTCGTTTCCAATGCTAACCGTTCTATGATTCTATGATTTAGAATCTCACAATTCCTGTTTGACCAATGGAAGCCTGGATGGTCCTCCAATGTGTCGCACAATGCATGGGCAGTGTCCCCCATCCCAAGACAGAATAAGAATGTGTGGCTCCCAAGCTTGTGCTTACAGCACACAGAGCAAGAGGGAAGAGGACAGAATTTGTCTAAAGCATTATATGAATGTTCACTCAAACAGGGTGAAAATCCAGTTTTCACTGCCAAGGAAGATCACACTGTGAAGTCCAGAGAACCAAGTAACTATCATCTGCTTCTCACATCTGCTCTCTGTGGCCCACCAGATGTTCAACACAACCTCCCAAAACACAGCATGAAGAAACAGTGATGTTCACCCAAGAGATGAAAAGTAAAGGTGCACATATCTTCAGGCCACGAGGGAAACCCTTTCACATCTCCCCTCCTTCACAGGTAGAATAAGGGCTCAGGATGTTGACCTTCCCTTTCAGCTGAGGAGGGCCCCAAACTCCGGGAAAGGTCAGATATGAGTTCCAGACTTAGTATCCTAAGCAGGAGAAATATGTCTTTAAGTGCCCTCTCCCGTGGCATTTTTCTTATTGAGAGCTTAGAAAGCTCCTGGCTTACCTGCTGGGTTTGTGGTCCCATTTTAAGGTGTTTATCAGCTCCCTGCTGGCAGCTTCCCATGTCAAGGACCCTCTGTTAGGGCCAGGATGCCTACCAGAATAGTGTTGCAACATACTGACCCTTCCATGTCATCTGAGTATGTATGAGAGTTGGGTCAGGTTTAGCAAATGTGAGCATCTGGCCTTCTAAAAATAAGAAAAATACACACAGAAAATTGTTAAAATAAAGATATAAAACAAAAGAAAGACTACAGTAAGAAATATTGAGATATAGGGTATGAGAGGGGTAAAAGGAGACAGAGAGCTTTAAGGGACTGTGAAGGCCAGTACAGATGTGCTACATTAATTCACAGGAATTAATTTCTCCAGGAATACGACAGCTGGACTAAAGAGTAGCCACCGGTGTTGTAGCAGCAATGGCTTTGGCTCTGTGTGAATCCTGTAGGATTGGACCCTGTGACAATACGCTTCTTACTCTGTGGGCCTCCAGATTGGTGTGCTAAGCGAAATAGGGTGCAGCATTCTTTTAAAGATAAAAGGACTTGTTCAAATTTTACATAATCGTAGAATTATTCTTTACAGTGGATTTACATAGACATTGTCAGTGGGGAATTCTCTCAGTAGCTTCAATTACTGTATTTTCATGTGCATTGTCTGATAGGAGATGTGCTGGATCTCAAATACCTGCTTACCTGATTAATGTGGATTATTCATCCCATAGTAATTACCTGTGAATTTTAGGGTAGCAAACATGTGAGAAGAATTTGTATAAAAGCCACAGGATTTTTGAAAGGCAAATATTTCCCAAGAATCCCTGTATGCAGGCTGACACATTTCATTCCTTATGGTGATACTCTCTGCATTACAGCATTTGACTTGATGTAAATGTGATAGTGCTAAGTAATACTGACACGCTGCAGTGAAATGCACTAAAGAACCACACTAGAAAACACCTGGCTATTGAGCGGTTTCAAAAAGTGAAAGCTTTTCATCATCAATTTAGCTCTCAACAAAACTGCCTCAGATGTCTGCTGTCTTGTTATTTTTCCTCCTAATTAAAAACATACCATCTTAGCTGGCCATGCTTGTGAACCAGATATACTGAATCCCCCAGTAGCACAAATGCATGGTAACAAATGCAACCTTAGTGTTAGGCACTATTTTGCACATAGCCTAACAACTGGGTCAGGCTGACAACCAGTTCTACGCAGCCTGTGAATAGGTATTAATGTAGTTGAGAAGACTAGGTGGGAATTAATCTTAGTGGGATATGTGCTCCTTAATCACTCAAAACTAGTCTCTGCAGCCACAGGCAGGCAGATCTGAACTCCTCTGCTCACACAAGAGGCCAGATGTAAGTGAGCTTTGTTGGTTTGGAATTTATGCAGGTACATCCCTGTGTTTCTGTTCATGTCATGCAGGTGCATCCCTGTGTTTCTGTTCATGACCAGCACTTTCTTGAAAAGCCCAGCCTTCCTTTGTATGGGCTAGGCTAGAAAGTGGGTGACAGAGGAAAAGGCCCTGTGTTAGCAATACCTTCCTGCATGCTAACTCACTTGCCTACAGACACAAGGCTTTCTGAAAATCATTTTTTGCCTTTTATTTTTAATGCACAGTTAGGATTCCTACTAAAGATAAGAAGGTGACACAGAAACATGGCCATAATGAGGATGGAGCTCACAAAGACAGACTGATATCAGCTAAATTCTGCTGAGAGGTTCGGAAATGTTCTCCTGAATGATATTTACTGACCTTGCTAATTTTCACCAATGTCATTCTACAGCTTCAGGTCAAAACAGGCTGAAGCGTGAGTAAAGAGGAGCCAGAATAATCTGAGCTACATTTAAAGTTAAACAGGGCTGCTGATAAGAGCTTTATGATCTTGAGCTCATTATAGACTGTGCAAGCAGAACTATATTGATACATCAAATTGAACATTAACACTAAAAACCCTGTGAGCGGCCTTTTCATTACTCTGGGAACATGTACAGCCCATGCCAGCACAGAAAGCAAATGCTAAGAGCTTAAGGAGATGCCTTCCCACCTGATGTCCCCATTCACTTAAAAGTTCTCTGGCCGTCCTTTTCTTCCTTCTGCTACGTAATAGGCATGGTGTCCCTCATCTCCCTCTGAAAGCCTTTTTTATCATCAGTGACCATAATCCCAGGTTACGGCTTCCTGACAGTGATGTATTGTATCTCTGCTGTTAACAACAAAATCTCATATAGCCCTCGAAGGACTCAAAGGATTTTCTCTTCTCTTTTTGGGTATTGCTTCCATTTACCATTATAGAGATGATGGTGAGGATAGGGTTAGATCTCTACTGATAGGACCCACGTCCTTAGACCTGTTTATTATGTCATCACCAGTTCAGTGTTTTACCTATTTATGCAGTGGCAAATGGCATGCTTGTGCTGTTACCACAGAAAATCTCAGCCTTTTACATATGTATGTGCAAACTGAGTCTGGAGGCTACAAAGTTAGAAAGCTGTAATAGTTCCCATAGTTCCCATGTACTGGTCCAGGAATCGGTCTCAACTTTGAGCCAATCGACTCTATTTCTGTTGTCCCTCAAGGGGACAAGCCAACGTCTGCGTCTTTGAGAAATCCAGCTCAACTTGTTCCTGAAACACAGTGCCAGACATGCTGACATGCACTGAGTGAAGTGTTATAATTGAATGGTTTGGACAATTTGAGACTTGAGATGTGATGAATACTTTAGCAGAAATCCTCCTGATACTTTCTCTTCATCTACAAAGAGAGTGGGTGGTTTGATATCTGCATCACTAGTTACCCACCAAACCTTACTGGGAATAATTAACACCTGATCCAAAGACATAGCAGTTATTTCTTTTCAAAAAAAAAAAAAAAAAAAAAAAAAGGGAAAATCATGCAGAAATGAAGAGATGCCGTTTTATTATTAACCTGCTGTGCTGTACAGAAAAAACGTCATCAGATTAAGGGCCAGGTAATGCTCTCATTTATGCATGTGAAACTCTGCTAAACCAAACTGGAGCAATGCACACATGTGTGGGCAGGATTTTGCCTGTAATCACTGATAGCACCTTTCCTCACAGTTCACATGCAATGTGGTATAAATCTGTCTGAGACTTTCTAAGGTATAGGAAAGTGGCAATATGATGAATTTGGAGGATGGTAAAGCAAAAATACAGGTGATTTGAAAAACACTCTAAAAGAGAGCTTTTTCAGTATGATTTCACTTTGTCTAATTCACTTGTTAATAAGGCCATCCTGAAAGTTTCATCTGTCAGTTTGTTTAACTATACCATTGATAGATCTGAAAGGGTTGCCTACAGCAAAACTTGCACAGTACTCCTCATTATAGAACTCCAGCTTTATTGCTTAGAATTTTGCCCTGGTTATAACCATGCTAAATGAGCTACATCAGCTGCCTTTTTAGGGGAGAATTTTGTTGGGAGCTTTTGGGCAATTGTCTCTCTAATATGTTATCTAATTTTTTTCACCTCTTTCTGAGAACAAGGTAAAAGAAAAATACAGTTTACCAAACTAGCAATAAAATTTACAACTATTTATGGAGAGCTAGCTGTTTGACCTTGGGCAAAGGGTTTGCAGTTTGACAGAGAAGCTGCCTTTAGTCAGGGATGGGGTTTTTGTAACCAGCCACTGGGAAAATTTGCTTTAATTCCATGGAATCATGAGTCCTGAAAAATCTCAGGTTCATTAACACAAAGAATTTCTGAAAATTTTCCAATAGGGCTTTCTGGAGGCTGGTTTGACATGCTGGTTACTAAAACCAACAAATTTCCAGATCCACAGTTAAAAGCTGCCCCTACAAAGCCATGCTCCAAACACTGTTAAATATCCCTTGCCAGGACCCATGCCACCCATATGCATCTTAGCAGGAAGTGTCTTTCGTTGGCCTATGCCTTCACCTCTGCTACTCCACCTTTCCTCCAGGACCACATGCTGCTCTGCGTTGCTGTCTTTTCCCCACCAAAAATCACAGGTGCTGTTTAAGGGAGCCAGGGGCATGGGGACTTTCAGATGCTGTCTTGAGTTTCTAACCATGCCTGTATGTCATTCATACTGAAGTAGCTTCACCGGCTCCTGTGAACATTGTGAACATGAATTTCACTGTGAGGTAGCCCACAGAGGTTTTAGTTAGCCCTAGGGGTTGTATTATTACTATTATTATTATTATTATTATTACTACTACTACTACTAACTGGCAAATTCTTAAAAAGAGTACTTCACCTATCCCTATGCAATGTGGCAAGTTTAACTTGAGCTGCCCAAGCACGGAAATCTGAAGGTCTTCCTTTCCTGGAGGAAGAAGAGGAGGATTGATTTACAGCTACAGCACAAGCATCAGTGAATACAGAGCCAGGGCTGCTCCCATGTCCTTTGCCCAGGAGCCTGGCCAACCAGAGCTGCGAGAGATGCAGGGATTTCCCTCCTCCCTTGGCTGCCAAATGGAGGATATCCCACACATGTCAGGAGGGAAAAAAACCCAGAGATCTGCTTTCAGACACAGAAGCCCTTCTTCAGATCTTGAAGAAAGAACTTGCATGCCAAAAACCTGTTTATTTTTAAAATTAGACTCACTAGTCTATTTATTCATATGAAGTGGGACAGTGTCAAGGGGGCATGTGGGAGCACACATACCCAAGTGGAGAATGGAGCAGGGGGATGACCCTCAGGCAGAGGAGCCGATTTATCTTGGATCTCCTGGTCCTCAGACTTTTCATATATCTTTCAACTTTCCAGACCTTTTTGAAAAAGGAAACCACCCTAATTCCTTTTCCAGTTTAGACTTGATTAGGCCTTTCATATCTGAAATAAAGCCTTCAGATGTGAGTCAAGCCAGTGAGTGAATACAAAGACACTTTTTCCTGCTTTTAATTTTAGGGAAACACTTCACATTCCATTCAGTCCAAAGTGAAACTTTAGTTTGATATTTTTTGGCTTTACTTCTGAACAGACCCAAAAATTTCTCTGTGTATAGCTTGCTTCACACAGTGCCCTACATTACTCCTGCTTCGTGGTGGCAACTAATGCAGAGCTGGGAGGATAATTTAGGTGACAGCCATTCAACCCGGCTTACTTTCTATTAATTACGGTGGGGTGGGAGTATTGGTTTTCCTCTAGCTGGGAAAAATTATATGAAAAGAATGCATACCACTGCAGGTCAAATCCCCATCTTGTCCTGCAAGCTGCAATATGTCATGTCTGTGGAGTTGCACCCACTTACAGAAGGTCTGAATTTGGTCTTGCTGTTTTCTGATGATGTTTCCCTTTAGTAGCTCACTTTATGGTCATTTAACAGGAACCTAGCACACATGCAGGAGAGGTGTCACAACATCAGTTACCTGAGATTATTGTAAATGATGTGCCAGCACCTGAAGGAGATGTTATGATGTATGTCAGATCATAATAATAGATACAGTGTTGTACCAGGCAGCACAAAACCAGATGTATTTATAATTCCTGCAGCTGCAGCCCTGCTATTAGTTAAGTCTAAGAATGGAGCCACTGATAGATTTGTCATAGATGAGTTCTCTCTTTAATCGAAAGAAAGTGAAGAAAGGAAATAGATGGTGAGTCAAGTTATTGGCAATACAGTCTTTAACTACACGTCTTCAATTTAGAGCCTGCCAGATGCATGTGCCTGTCACTTGTTCCTCCCTAAACCACTCAGTGCTTTCTGTTGTACAACCTGATGTGGTTTCACAACAGGTCCCAATGAGAAGGGACAGATACCCCTATCAGAAGCAGCGCAATTACTGATAGTCTTCCCAACGAAAGGGAAGATGTGTAGGCAGTGAGACTGACTTCTGCAGTCATAGTGTTCTGAGGTAAAACATGCTGGCCAGGCTGGGAAGGGTCCTTCTTGTGTTGTCCTGAAACTCTTTGGAGATGGGTAAAACATCTAGCCTCTCCACATTACACTCAAAGATGGTTCAGGGACCCATGAACTGAGGTCCTAGAAACCCTGTGGCCACCATAGCATCATCCTGTACTGAAACTGTTGTACCACTACCAGCTGCAGCCCTAACATAGAGCTTTTAGCACCATATTTCATTAGTTTTGCCCTGTAATCGCGTAACTTCAATAACTGTGAATTAAATTTCCACATTTAAAAGAAAGAGAAGGGTATATGTCTAGAAGTTTGGGAGATAAACCATTAGGGATCAGCTGCCGAGTCAGGCTCCTAGGGTGAATGCTGATTACTCAGACTTCATCATGAATATTCAGAGATGGAAATCAGAACTCAGATGGTGGAGTAGGGTGAGGTGATCAGGTAACACTGGCATCAGAAAAGCAAGCTGGAGAGGAAAACTAAACACATTTTCTTTTTGTTTTGATGATGATGATGAAGAACAGCATCAAAGTGTGCTACGTGACTGAGACGCTAACAACCAAATTTGTCCATGCACTGATGCAAGAGCTAAGTTGTGGGTTTTGAACATGGAGTTTATCTTATCATAGAAAGTTTTCTGGAGTCTTCAAGGAAAGGACTGTGTAAAGACTACCTATGACCTCCATGCCTTTAGAGACACTTCAAAATGGATGTGCTTCAACTATAACACAATTTTGACATACTTACCTCGATCTGTTAATGACAAAAAATGCCATAATTAGGAATCCCAAAACCTACCTCAAACCATGTGGGAAATAATATTTAGAGGGGGTAAAATCTGTGCTTTTAGATCAAAGACATTGTGTAATACTAGAACCTGTTGATAATACCATAGGACCACATATGAAAGAAATTAATATGTGGTTTTTGTTAAAAGGCCTTAGAAAAGAGGAAAATACCCCAGCTGTGTAAGTCTAGAAAAAACTGGGCATTATTAAGCCTGCCTTTTTGTGATTCTTAATGTCTATGTGTATAATTCCAAATCAAACATATTCACATTATTAACTTTTATAAGTTTATTAGTCTCAGTGCTAATGAAACCATTCATCCTTTGCAAATGCACATGGCTCCCTAATGAAACTTCAATAGATGGATCAGCAGTTAAGTGAGTACATCCAAATGTTTATGCCAAATTCTGTTTGCTGCAGTGAACAGGGAGACCAGATCTCTTCCAAGCAGATATCTATACTAACCAACCAACAGATATAATGATGCCACCTATGTAATAAAAACTCCCTTTACCTATAAAGAAAACTATACTTTACATATGATACTGGTATTTAAGATGTAATTCTCCTTTTGGCTTACCCTGGTGTGTCAGAGAAATTCCACTTCAACCAACCAACATAAAATCTAGTAGAAAATCTGGCAAAATAAGAGGATAAATCAAAGAAAAAAAAAATCATAAATACATTAGAAAACTATTTTCAAACATGAACTCAACAAGAATTGACTGATGGACATTCATTTGTTTATTGACTGAGTTTTGAAATCTAAAGCTTATGATGCTAATTATATTTTAATACTGTTTTCACCTTTCCATCTCTTTTCTTTGTTTACCTGCCTGCATTTTACAAGTTCAGTTTTCTAGATGAGTGCATATTTAGATGTTTGAATAGGAAGTAGCTGATATTCCATATGACAGAATTTCTTTTCCTTGAAGAGTTGGTGGTGATTTTCCTTTTTGACTCTCAAGTTAGAAAGCTATACAAAAAATGCACTTCTGAATTTGAGAGTTTGGGTATTACTACTATTATCTCCCCAGTGCAAGCATTTGTGTCTTTACATTGCAATATTTGGGATTTTTTTTTTGCTTAACATGAAATTATTTTTAAAATGTACATGATTTGGGACTTCAGGATTCATTTTCAGGAATTCAGAGAAAGGAAGTTTTTATTATTATGCCAAACGAGAGAGAAAAATGCATTTGTGTCTGGACTATACATATTATCTTAATTTTTTTTTTCATTATTTTCTACACTGAGGTATAAATAGTGTGCCTGCAGCCAAATATGTATCTGCACAAAACAAACAGAAAACATTCTTAGACCAATGAAGTATTTACTTTTTAAAAGACATTTTAATCCTATTAACGGTAAATTATATTACCTATTGTGAAAGCAGACATGAAAGAAATATCTGAAGCATGCAGTTAATTATGATACCAAGTGAAACATAATATTTATGCTCTTCTTGTGTAGCTGGAACAATTTTTCTTTCACTGACTATGAGTCATCCACTGATTGAAGTCTTGAAACTGATGATGAGAGAGTTGGCTGGCACATCTGCCATAGAGGTTTCATTCTATAGATAATTAATACTAAAAAAAAGTCTGGGTTTTATTCTTTTATATTCCCAGTTCTCTATTTTTTAAACAAAATCTCCTCCTCCTCTTCCTTCAACATATCTCTCTGTTTAGAGGTTATGTGCTTAAGAATATTAAAAGACATCAAAGTCTCTGATAAAGCTAGGGAAGGAAGATTTCACTGAACAAGGGTCTGAACCACAATTTCAGATCAAAGTTGCATTTCTGTGTCAGAATATTAGAAATCTTTGGATCCTGATTTTTCATATGGTCCATTTTAGTGAGTGGGCTCAGGACATTTTTTAATGACCTGAGTTTGGACTCTCCCTCTCTCTGCAGGAGGATGAAAGTATGTAGGTAACCAATTTCTATAAAAATGCCCTTCTATTTTAAGGGGTTGTTTTCCTCCCACTTTCTTGCCTAATTTTTGCCCTTTTTTGTATTAGGTGCTTGCAGTGGCTGTTTAATTAGCAAATTAATTCAATTGTGTTTTATTCTTATGGCCTTGATTCTGTATTCCAAACCAGCAATAAAGTTGCATGTGACAGAGAATCTTATGTACTGCACCCTCTTTATTTGACAGGTTTCTACTGTATTTATTTTTCCTTTCTTTTTTTTTCCTTCTATCAGATTTTTCTATTTTATTTTCTTATTCATTCATTTTTTTACTCCCTCTCCTTCCCAAAGGATGCCCTCATTTTACCACTTGCTTCTGAAAAGATTTGCTTTGAAAGTCCATTCATATACACCCATCTGAAAAGTTACAAGAAATAAGCCAGAAAGGTGTTCTGTGAGGAGTACAGATGCTCTCTTCCCCCAGGAAAACTAATTTATCAGCTCTTTGAAAGAGTTTGTCTTAACTATTTAGAAACTATGAGCTATGGATTTTGTTTGTTACCATAAGTGCCCTGCGTAGAAATACCATCTAGTGTTACAAGTAGGAGGGAGAGGCAATCCCTTGGTACTCTTGAGTTAGGTTTTTCATTACAGCCTTCTTAATTTTATGGGTTTCAGGTGCTTAAGACTCTGTTTTCAGGTCTTAAAAAACCGCAGCTTCTTCTTTTCCCTTCGTAGCACTAGTTTAAAAAAATTCTTTACATTGTGATTGACTCACAATCTGAAGTTGCTTGGTGTACAAGTTCTTCTGTTCATTTTTTTTAAAAAAATCACTTTCTATTGCAACTATAGGCCCTCACTTCAGTTCAGGGAAGCTTCCCTTTCTCTCTTGATAGTCCATGTTCCAACCCTGGAGCCTTATATGAATCTAGGGGAGTATTTCGATTCCATGAAATCAATGGAGGGACAGACAGCATCATGTGGGTACATCGTTCCCATTGTCTTTGGACTGACTGGGCTGGAGCACCAAACAAAACCCATAGCAGGGGCCAGCCCTAGCGTTTCTTCCTTCTTTGGCATATCAATAGCGAGCCAGCTATTGTCTGACTACATCTTATACATGGTTACATATATAATCACCCAACCCCCATGGAGAAAAAAGCCAGTTGCTAAAATGAAATAAATTTCAAAAGATACTGTAAGAAAATCTGAATGTCTAATATCTCCAACACAGTTCCAATTTTCCTAATGCATGACTCCACTCACCTTACCTAAATATTCACTGATAATTTTCCTCCATCATTCTCAACTCTGTAAGCTTTTAGGGACAGTTGTCATAAATCAGCATTTCATTGTTTCTGGCTATCACCACTTTACAATAAAAAAGATGTTATCAGTTAAAAAGTAAGACATGCAGTATGGTCCGAAGAGCACAATTATAGAGAATACTATCAAACTACAATATAAGACTCATGCAAATCCACTGCTGTTATCTATTTCATAGATTGCAAAAAGCTAGCAGTAGTAAATGTGCAGCAGTATAAAAAGGCAGTGATAATATAGAAAATAAAAGCCTCGCTAATCCCTATCACAATTTGCACTAAACAATGGGAATAAACTCCCTGTTAAAATTTTGTTCTAGGAATTTACAATAACCTCCTCTTCTTCCTTCTGCTACTGTGAGTTCTTTTGGTATCAGTTCAGTTTGCCAGCGGAGGTGACAAGCAAGCGTCGGTGGGTAAACCAAATGCATGTGACACATATGAAGGACACCAGTATGCTGCAAAAACCATTCAACTTTTACAGGTTTTGTGATTTCCTTTCAATAAAACCTGTAAAATCAGCTTTCATCTAAATAGCACCTTCAAGAAGCAATTTTACTTTGTACTTCTCAAATTCTCATTTAATAAATCTCTTTGCAAAGTGTCAAGGAACTTGGTCAATATTAGCTGTCGTGAATGATAAAATTCACATCTCATGACCCTGCAAGCATCTGTGGAAGGATGACACTCCATCCAATGGTCCTTTTCTGAAAATGGGATTTTTGCACATAGGAGCCAAAATGGTTTCCTTGCTGTATTGTTTCATAGCAGCCTTCCACGTAGTTGTGCTTATATTCACTTAAGTTTGTGACTCTGCTTCTGCTGTAGTGAGCCCCACTCTCTGGCCAGGCAGCTTGCATCCCAGTCAGTCCAAGGTTTACCTACAGAAGGGTGCTTCTGCAAAAGCCTGTGTAAAAGGGAAGGCATGAAAGCAGAGCTAAAAGCACAGGCAGACTGGGCCACACAGCCTGACCTGTCTCCTCCTGAACATCTATTGAAACTGATTGATCTAATGCCTTGCATCTGCCAAACTGTCATTCAAGCCAGAGGGGATTTGGATGAAGACAGGGGAAGCATTGTAAAAATGAATTTGCACATCATTAGTTTACTGAGCAAGCTTTGAACTCCTAGGTACAGCAAAATTAGCTTATTGGAAAGACTATGCCTGCAATGAAACAGCTTCACTAGGTGGGGGAGCAAGAAGAGAAGGGGGGAAGTGCTATTTGAGGAGTTTGTAGATTTCTTCTCTTGATTTGTGCCTGAAAGAAAAAAATGTCCCAGCTGTCTGCTGCATTGTGTGAACATATACATGCATTTAAATTACTTATATCATTACTTACAGATGTAATTGTGAAATATGTTCTTTTGCATTCAAAATTAGGGGCAGAACAGATGGCAAAAACTCAGTTTAAGGCAATATGTCTATTAAAATAACCCATACTGTTTATGTATTATAACAATAGCAGTCTTCAGCATAGCTGAGATTTTTAGCAGTGCTAGATTATGATAGAAATACAAATAGACCGTAGGTCAAAATTCAGTATGACTGAAAATTTCTTTTTGGTGGTTGTTAACAGATGAACTCATCTCTGCACTTCCCTGCCTTTGCGGTATTGATTGCTTTGCACCAAAAAGCGAATGCTGGACTTTCTGGAGCTCACGAGCTTGGGAAAACTTTCTCCATATTTAACTTCCAGGAACTCAAGAAATTTTGCAAATTCCTGTTCTGGGACCATTTTTACCTAAACGAGTGTATGTATAACAAATATTTATTTTATAAATATATATACTAATATATATATTCTTGCTACTGACAGGGCAGCTTCTTTGTAGGAAAAGGAAAATAAATGTGTCTAGCTAGGTTGGCATATACAGTGGCCTGAATTCCCAATTATTCTTCCAGATTTCTATGAGGAGAACCTGAATTCAGTAACACTGAAGTTTCGATCAAATATTTTGAATTCACAGTATTCAAGGAATCTTGAGGAAAAAAATTAAACGTTGAGTTATTGGTGTTACTTTTTAAAGTGCTGAACTGATGTAATTTCATGAATGAGAGCCAGCTCACCTGCAGTATGTCCTATCTATGCCAAACAGGTTAGCTAGGGTATTTTGAAGGAGTTGAACCCCATTTTAGTAGGATCTTTTTCAAAGAAAGGGCAGCTAGTCTGGATGTGTTAGCAGAGGAGTAGGAGCAGCCCTGCTCTGAATAAGCAGGGAGACAATATAGGCATCAGGCTTTGCCTGCGAGGCAGGGTCCCAAACACTGGAAAAGCAAAGTGCCCACTCAGCCCCCAGAGAGGGCATTGGCAACTCTACACCATGAATCTTACCTTCCAAGGGGGCTCTGTGACCGTTTCATTATACACAAGTTGCATCTTGAACAGTGCAATGCTCAGCCCAACTCCTCCAGAGCGGGACTTGGAAGCTGACAACTCTGGCTAAGCACCCTGGCCACCCAGGCACCTTCCCACAGGTACGCTCCAGAGAAGACCCATGCTTGGAGCAAATAAATCTAGATACAAAGCTTTTGTATCTAAACTGTAGGTTTCTCACCCACCTGAGCATGAAGAAAAGCTTGCAAATGTGCGCAGGGTGCTCCCCAAAGGCTCAAAAAGCAACAAGCCTATAATTATTCTTTCTGAAAAATCTCACATAGCTTGTAGCCCATCTCACTCTTTGCAAACACTGAGTATTGCAACCACTTTTTGGTCTTGAAGGGTAGTATTTCTAAAGCTAAGCAAATGGCTATTAAAATGATAATAATAAATGAAAAAGTGCATTGTATTTTTGACTGAATCACCTATAAGTAAAACACCAACAAAATATTCCATGCCCTTCATTTACTTGTGATCCAACACAATAAAAGTAGAATAGCATTATAATAACCATGAGTCTTGTGTCTTGCCATAAAATCTGGCACACCCTACATCATTTTGGATAAGTAATTTCCATCCTACTTTGTCCACTTGCATGTGGTAAAGTAGTTAACAGGAACATTTATCCTTTTCCCTTATTCCATCAGTCCTGACATTTCAAGCTATAATTCCCAGTACATTGAATAGACATATTTTCAGTTCATTCATGCAAAAAAGTGATGCTTAACTTTTAAAGAAATAATGATGGTTTGTCAGAAGTTTAAAGAAAGACCAGATTTGGCTTCTGTATTTGTACAGCACTGAGCACAACAACAATCACACCTCTAACACATTGTATTAAGCAAGGATTAGTATGGTATATCTTCATGTTGCATGCATGTAAAGGAGAATTTACTGTAAGCAAGACAGATGTAGGAGCTCTTAAGCAATAAGCTCAATATCATATCCACTGGTATTTGTTAAAATGCATTTATCAGTGGGGAACTGTACCTTTGAATCCTATTTATAAATACCCTACACTTTTGAGGGTGTTTCTCCCATGGGCTGCTAGAACACCTGAGAGTTGGAAGATTATAACAGAAAATTGAAAGAGCTTGATTTGGTTTCTTGGATTCATTCAAACACACAAGACATGTTAAGGACTATAAGGTGGTCATTAGTAGATTTAATCTGCAAGCAAGAATAAGCATTAAGAGTGAGAGAAACAAAGTTTTAAACCAGCACTCCAAATGCGTGCATGTGTGTGTGGTGGAGGAATGACTCAGTTCAATGGCAAAGCTTGATAAACTGTATGAGAGGACAGACATGGGTTCAGGATGTATGAGGTAGGTACCTGTATTACACATTTAATTACACAACATCCAGTTGTTACACAAGTAACAATACATTACTATACCACAAAGTCTTCCATTGAATCATTTGTAAGGGCTGAGGAGTAGCTTTTTCTAAGCATTTATTTTTCTTTCCTCTTAGAAGTATCTGAGATAGGTTCAGATCTTAATATTATCTGGCCATAGTACAAGCAGTCAATGTGCCATCATCTACCCTTTCTTTCTTTTTCTCTTTCGGTAGAACATAGTACTTTTTGCAGATTTGGGCCTTTTGTACAAAATGTCTAAAGTCATTATAGAAGAAGGGGAAGGATAATTTGTAACTTCTGACCTTAATGTCTAACATAGCACCAGATTTAACTACCATTGTGGTCCCTTCAGCCTTCTGTTGAACTGCTTTATTGCCAAGATCTCACAGACTTTTGCAGTGAAGCTGATCTAGACAGTTGATGGAAGACTGCTTCAGTGCTGCTCTCCTTAAGTTTCCCTCTTCTTCAAGAACATTGCTGCTTTATGATCTATGTTTTTCAGGTTATGTCTGTATTTTCTTAGCCTTCTAGATGCAAATGACACTCAGAGGAAAGTATTTGACTTGTCTAAATTCTCTAGTTCTCCTAATTACTTTTTAAGAAACAGCATTATTAATCATGCTTCTAAAACAAACAGTAACTCTTCTGAAATAGATTTCATTACTAAGAGGTCCAAAGAGACCAAAGCACTCTCTACCTGTCAAGTGGGACAAGAGAAATCAAATGCTTTATAGCAGAAGCAGAATCCTCCATTGATCTTACAACAGCTTTTAATAAAGCTAGGGTCAGCAGAAAGATTCATTAATTCAAGAAAGAGTTAACTTGGTGTAAATGGGAAATGTTGCGAGTAGTAACGAAATAGTCATCATTTGGCTTGCAAATATCAGTTTTCCCAATACAAACAGTCTCCAACACTCTTTTTCTAATTGTTTAAAAAATGGTGATGTTTACCATATTAAAATCCACCATTAAGAAAAGGAAAAAGCAAAACCAATGGAGGGCTTGTGCAAGCTGTGAATGCATTTGCTTATTAGGTGGCTCCTGATAATCAGACGAGTGTGTACATCCATATGCTACTGTTACACTATGGTTAACTTTCAGTAACACTTTTTTATGAAATGGGAATAGCAACCTTTAATTAGAATTTGGGGTTTGGTTCTGAAATTGCCATACACCAGCTTATTCAAAACAGATGTTTTATCTGCAGTGCAGTTTTACCCATAATATGTTATGACGGCAATAGCAGGTTGCTAACAAAATACAAAGGAAAGGCAATATCTACTCACTGTGTTCTCTTATATGAGGTTAATAAAGTTGACTGATTAGGAATATCAGTTTGCTTTTACCAACATCTAACTATGTTAGCATGCCACATTATAATCTATGTGAATGTATACTTCAATGCTCTGTCATTGAGACTCTAATTCAGTTTTAGTCAGAAAACAATTATAAAATGACTTGGCCTTTATGTTGCACTTTGTTTTTGTAGTGCTTATGCATCATCAGCTCTCCATGCATTATATGTCTCCATCCCCGTTTTACAGGCAACAGAAGCTGAAGCACTGTCCAGCACTGAAGCAATGCACTAGGTTGGCCAACCTCATGCCTATAGCACCACAAACATGACAGATACAGTGAGGTTCCCAAGCCTTATCCCTCATGTAAGGAGATTACTTTCCTGGGTACACTCAGTAAACCCTATAGCTAGAGGATGTGAGACAGAAAAGCCTGGAAATGTTAAAGGGAAGTGTTCTGGGCTCAAACCTTGTACATGGGAGGGGAAAATTTCCAGAATCACTTGCTCTGGCTTTGTAGCCAACTTAGAAGGTAGAAAACACTTTTGATGCACAAAGGATGACTTATTGCACTTCAGATTTTAATCAGAATTTGCTTATAATCTATAATCAATATCCTATGTAAGTTAAGGATACCAGTTAGACATTGGGTGGTCAGGAGAAGCATGGAGCTGTCTCAATACCACGAGTCAGTTTTGTCATGTTAATCCCGAAGTGTGCACTGAGAGGGTTGTCCTGCCATGGCCAGTCTGCCTGGGCAATTTGTGTCCCTTTTTTGTCAGGAAGATGGAAGAAGGAGGAGTGTCAGCAGAAGGGTGGAGAACAGTGCTGAGGTTACCTCGTCCAAGTGCCAACAGTGATGCAATACCGAGGACTGAAGCTTCACAAAACAGACATCACCATCTCTCTCTTTGTTTCAGCTTTACAGTAGTTGAGTGGGTCGTTGTCATGCCTTCTCTGTCAAGAATGTAAAATTGTCATATTGAAGGCTAATGTAACGTGTCAGTTTATTTTATAAAGGTACCGTGTAGGTTTCTAATGTGATATAGATTTTAAGTAATACGACGGGAAAAGCATAACTATACCACAAAGATACAAATTTTCTGCCATATTAGCACTTCCTATATTACAATAGAAAAGCACATTGTGGTTGAGAAGTGTGTATCAAACCTGAAAACCTTGAGCTTTGGTTTCCTCCAGTTTGCAAAATTCATTTCAATCTGATCTTCTTCTGTATTATAATTGCTGCCATCCAGAACAGTTTGGCACTAACTGGTCCATTGCCTTTGATGGTGTGGCTGTAACATTTCCAAGAAGCCTACAGTGAGCAAACTAGCTTTGTTACCATGTCTTAAGCTGTTTTTAGCTTAAAAAATTAAACTATAGCCAAATAAGTACAATGCTCTGGTTTACCTGTTTGCTTTTTGTTTGCTTTTTGTTTGCTTTTTGTTTGCTTTTTATCACTTTTCCTTTGTACAAAAAGTTTATGGCAACAAGATACATGCTGTGAAATTATTATATACTGACTCCATCTCTGGATTGTAGTTTCTTTCTGGAAGAAGCTTTATGTGATCTGACATGCAGCGAAGCCATATTCTAGGCTTTAGTTTATTGATAGGCCACAAGTACATGTGGATCCACTTTGACTTTTGGGCTTAGAGCTGTAGAAAGTGAAGCACCTGTTTAAGCAATTTGCTGAATCAGGGCCACAGTGAACTGAAACATCAGAAATTATGTAAATACAGCTTTATAGCTGAGCAGAATGAACACACTGAATGCATAACGGAACAAAGAATTTATTGAGTGAATCTCATCTCTCTTTGTGTCTGCTTTTGGAATAGCTGTGACCACATCCTGCTTTTTTATATTTACTTGTTATTTGAATATAGTCGGTGACTACATTTAACAGATTTCTTTTTATTCTCTGGTTTGATTGTTTAACATTTGAGATTTATTGCTTGATGGGATACCTATTGAAAGGACTGGAAAGATTCCCATTGGCTTCAAAGGACAACGAATTGTGCCCGGAGCTCTGGTACAGCAAAGCATTTAGATATGTGTTTAAACATTGATGCTTTCAATGGGAGTTGAGCACATGTTTAAGATAAAGCATGTGCTATGGGCTTTGTTGCATAGGGAAGCACTTCAGCACATTCTTAAATGCTTTGCAGAACTGGCACTACAACAACTTCTGCTGCTAGTTACATTTTTTATTTTTATGGAAAAAAAAAATAAAGGCACTAGAAGAAGTTACTGTTACTTTACAAGAAAAATATATCTAGTTTTGAGTTGGTATATTCCCCTCCAGTTTGTTTGTAATAAAGTTTACATATACTATGATCTATTTCTGAAGAGCAGAATTTAACCCTATCTTAATAAGAGATGAATGGATTTTTTTTTCCATCTTTTTTCAGCAGTTTTAGTTTGGCACTTGTTTAAGATGTTATTAATGTGCACATTCAAGGGAGTCTAGGGCCCTAAGTAGTTCTCTATTATGAAATGCCCTTTTTAGCATGTAATAACTTCTGTCTCCTATTCACCATCCACTTTTAGTGGTCTCCCTGTTATCACTTCAAATACTTTCCAGGGAGTGAAGAAGGAAGAAAAATGCTCAAAGAAATGTCTTCTTCTCAAACTGTGTGCATTTTCATTAAGATTTCCTTAGGTCCCCGATCCCACAAGCCTTTCTCCATGAAAGTGAGAGGAATGTGCCTCTGCCAACTATTTATCCTTCATTAGAAACTAAATATAAGCTTAAAGGGACAGTCAGGAAATGCAGGATGTTAAGGCTTAAAAATCTGCTACTTTTTCCCCCTTGGAGAACTGAGCCTTTACGATGCAAGATGAATGCCATTATACATCTGCAAACTCACTGGCAGACAGTGGCAGTGAGTCAAAGGCTCAAGAAGCTCATGTTTTTTCGCAAATGAAGCACATAGAGAGAAAGCTTCCCCTAGGAAATGGGGTTGGTCATGTTCCCAGCACACAAAATCTCTTAACAGAAATCCTGTGGAGTTTCAGAAGAGCAAACCTGTACAGTTCAAGGATGAGCTTGTCTTTGAGCTTCAATGAAGTGAATAGTGAATATGTTAAACCAGTTCCAAACTGTCTTGGGCACTTTTAACAGTTTTGACTATGCTTACAATGCAAATAGCATATTAACCAACCTTATAATGCATTTACTCTGTAACCTGAACATGTGGTTGCAATTCCTACTGATGCATCCAGCCCAGCCATGATATGTGTGCAGCCTGGTGGAGTTAGAGCCCCAGCTTGCCTAGCATCCTGGCTAAACACCCTGGCATGGTCCAAGCTGAGCACCCACCATGCTCTTGTCAGTAGCTCAGCTAACTCACTTAAAAGCTGGCTTGGATATAATTACCCCAAATACAGCTACAGGTTTGGGTTGCAGAAAGGTGTAACCTTGAGAACACCCACACACAAAGTCGCATTACTTTAATGACACTGATGATAATAAACCACTGTAAGTTTCATCAGACCTAAAATCTCTAAAGACATAGAGATCTTCTGAGAGTCCAGAGATAAATATATGAAGGTAAGAATCACAAAAACGCATGAGACTAGGAAAGACAGGTCACCACACAGGTTCTCTCAGGTTTTTGGCTACTTCTAGCTTTGTCTTTGTGGAAAGTTTTTTTCAAAACATTACTTTTTTGTAAGACAATACTTGCTTCCTTGGTTATTGTTCTTCCCTGAAACATCAAGGCTTGTTGTTGTTTCAACAACATAGAAAGACAACATCAATTTTTACAAATTAGAATAAGTAAAACCTTATTTCTCATAGACACCTACTAAGGAGAAGTTATGAAAACATGGTGGTATTCAAAATGTCTTTGATTTTCCCATCTCTAATTTTTACTATGTTTCAGATGGCCTGAAACTTTTTGCTTAAAAAACTAAATAACATCTCTTTGAGAAACCTTACTTGACTCAAAGTAAAGCTTTACCAGTTAGCGAGGAGCCTAGTGGTGGGGAGCTGGCTGCATCTCCCTGATGTCCTGACAGCATTTACATTCAATTTATTTTACAGCATGTGGGTTTCACCCTATGCATGCTGTAGTGCAGTGAACATGAGCTCATGCCATGTCCTGAATCTCTGGCTACTTCCTGCACTGCCTTTGAAACCATCACTGTACGACTTCCTGGGATGCTTTTTTCTGCTTCTGTCTTTAAAGCGTTACTGGTTTAGACTTAAGACAGAAGACACTATCGGTAGAAATATTTTGAAGACAAAATAAATAAAAAAGAAAAAGTGGAAAGGAGTCAAACAGGCAATTATTTGTAATTGAAAAAACTATTGATTTTCCTTTTGATACATAGCCTAAATTATCCCTCAAGAAAAGTAGTAATGCATCTTTAAACAGATTTATTGGTCCTAGCTGTAAAAAAGTGGCTTATTTAACTTCAGTGCCATCACATTTTTCTGTTTTCACCTGATACAACATAAATGCAGACACTGGAGAGGAGGTTTGATTCTGGGATCAAAAAGATTCCAGGTCCTGGAGGGCTCTAAGGCTCTCAGGACTCTTCCATAGTTTTCATTTTTTCTCTCACTTTGCAGTTTACAGGTCCCCAGCTCCTCATCCCTCCTGTCTGTGTGTCTAAGGAGCAGCCTGCCCTGCTCCACAACTCCAAGCTCAGCCCTCAACAGGAGGCAAATTTTGTGCCTGCACACAGGTCCACTAAAGATGTGTGCGCTGTTTTCTGCTTGAAATTGTCTAGCGTACACTCAGATCTGAAGGAAAAAAAGTCCTTCAAATCAAATCCAAGATTACAGTATTACCATCAAATAATAACACATTGTCAGGACTTCATACTGATACCTGTCTACCAACCTGCTGCTTCTGCAGGTTTGAGGGTTTTTCTTCCTGGCACTCCTAATAGTTCATCTTAAAGGGAGTCCATAAACCAGTGTTATGCAAAAGGAAAGTTAAAGGCAGAATTACAGTGTGTTACAGTATAAAAAACCCCTGCAAAATGGCTATGATTTTCCAAAGTATAACCATGTGTCTGGCTGGCTAGCTGGATGGATGGATGTCAAAAGAAAAATGCTGCATAGTTCAATTGCCGGTGAAATTTACACGGGCTCGTTTTCTGTGCCTTTGAGACTCAGGTTCAGATTTACCTGTATTTGCTAAGGTGCAAGACACAGCAGAAGTTTACCCGTAGAAGGACATTTCATAATATTTCTGCATTCCCAGCACCATTCCCTTCTCCCACTCTTTCCTGAGTCTTTTCTCTGGAGTCTAATGACATAAGTGCATTCACTTTTCTGGCAGTCTTTGGTGGGAGTACTAACTTGTGTATCTTTCTTTTATCCAGGACATATGTGCATAAATTCCATGGGACCCTGATACTCCCAAAACCTTGATCCTAGTTTGACTGAAGATGGGCATGCAGGAGATTTTAGGGGAAATCTAATAGATGCTCAACCCACTCACAATGATCTGGTCTTCTTTCCTCAGGAAAACCAGGAAAAAATCTAGTCTGTTTCACTGGAAATGCTGTTTCTTGTAGATATATGCTATGGTGCTATGTAAAGTCTTAATACAACTATGACTTTTACCAGTCTCTTGCAAGAGGAAAAGCAAATATGCATGTACAGAATAATCTTTCAAATGTCTTTGTGCTAGGATGGCAATTGGGTAGGAAAAGAGTGATAAACACATATAAGGTCACAAATACTTGTCCTGGGAGATTAAAAGCCTATCACAAAGCAATATTGCTGATATCCCAGTGATATCCCTGTGGGATATAACATGATATATAAAATACAGTGGCAACAAGGGACTTAAAATACTTGAAGACTATATGCCCAAAAGCTGTCTCCAGCCAGTCAATGTGATGATAATGTGTAAATACATATACATGCATACATGCATGGATGAGCAGCAGTGATGTGCTGTTATGTGTCAGCTATTGCACTGGGACCCTTGGATAAGGTGGAAGATACAAGTGTCAGTAATGGAGCAGAGGAGACAGGAGGAAGACTATTTATTTGTTATTTTAAGGGTCCATGACCACATCACTGTGTAAAACACAGGATGAAATAACCATTCCATATTTTTTTCTCTCTCATACTCATACTCTCATACTGCATGCACATTTCCACCCTCCTGACACCTGTGGAGAGCGGACGGTATGGGCAGGACAATTGTGTGTTGAAGGCTATAGATAATAAGGGCTTTTTGTTCCCAAAATAGTAAGACAAAGTTGAATGCTCTGGCCCATTGTTTTACCCCCATTCAGTGAGAGAATATAATATAACTTATAATGATTTGGAGTTTTTCTTCCGCACAAAAAAATATCCCTTCTGGAGGATACTGATAAATTGCACACCACCTCACCCCCATGAAGAAGCAAGGGAGAGGTTAGGCAAAAGGCATCTGTGGTTTCCCTTTTGGCCTCATGTGGATTGTGATGCTTGTGTCCTGGTCATGCCAGGATCGCAGAAAAGGTCACAATTCATTCTCTATTTCACTTTTCCAAGCTATATCAAGCAGCCCTCAGTCACCAAGGAGGGTCTGACCCATTTTTCCTCCCTCTCTTCTTCACTCTTTGTACCTTTTGAGCATCTACTCCCCAGGGCAACTTTCTGAGCCTCATCATCTCCCTCTCATGTGCAAAAACAATCTTATTGCTTTCAGGTCTTTTCCTTCCTTTGATCTCTCCATCTCTATGGACATATTACCCTTCTCTTTCTTTTCTCCCAGATCCCCATTTCTCCTTTCCTGTAGATCCTCCAGCTTGATTCCTCCGTTATTCACATCCTCCTATTCCCTCAGGTTTTCCCTTTATAGACTCAAGACCTAACTCTTTATTATGAAGCCTTCTATTAGAGAGAGTGGGGGAGGGAACAGGGAAAAGGTCTGCAGCTTTTCCAAATGTTGTGTTGTTGTGAATACTTCCCTTATTGTGCCTGTCTAAAATTTAGTTTATACAGGTGGCAGAGTGAAATGTGCCATCTCATAATTAGTCCCACATGCACTGCAGGCAATTTATCATCAAAACAATCAGCAGTCACCGTTTGATTCAGTGAATACCAGAGATTATCAGAAAATTGAGCTGGGGGAAAGGAGGAGAATAGGACGTAGCACTTTGGCTTTTGTGAATTTCTTTATCTCTTTTTTTTTTCCCCACAAAAAAATAAATTTTCTCTGAAAAGTAGGGACCAGCCCAAATGACTTCATAATGTGTAGATTCACAGGGAAGTTGTTTTCTTGGCCTTTGCAACCTTTCTTTACCTCTGAATTTGTTGTACTGGACTTTCTTGTACACTTAATAAACTGCTCTGATAACAGCAATCAGGACAAACATGCGATTTCACTGGAGAGGAGGGTGTTCTCTTTCTTAGATGAACGCTGCTGCTGCTCCTTTTAGTGATGGCAAAACAAATTGTTATCCTCTTTTGTGAAAGAAAATGTGCACAGCAAACTCTGGACATATGTACATACATTCATTTGTATATACATACACACATTCATATGTATATACATACACACACATTCAAGCTCTCACATACACACTCACATATATGCACAACCAGAGATGCCAAATGCCCCAGGCAAAAAGAGGAGTAGGACAATTCCCCACACAATAGCTAAGCATGATTATACTATTATTTACTGCCAGTCCCCACTGCATCACTGATTCTGTTGATGGAGAAATCCAGCAATTAATGGAAAACCAGGATGCCACCAAGCTCTGAGGAAGTGTTGGAATCCAAGGGTAGAGAGGAAGATGTGTCTGGTGGGAGAGATAGTAGTAGCCCCATTGTCCTTCATGAGGGCATGTATCTGCCCTACATTTAGGAAGTGTAGAGACATATTATCCTCCTGCAAGACTATGCAGGATGCTCAAGGATATGGAGCTCACTTGCCCCATATCATGAAACCATGCACTAGAGTACATAGCGCCCAGTGTGGTGTCTAGCAGACAGAAGCATCTAGGGATCCCTGATGTTTGTTTGAGCTTCTTGTTACACACCGGCTTCAAAATAAAAAGCAGCAGGAAAACCAAGAAGGTTTTTTCTTACAATGTCCCAAAGACTGCTCTGTGTTTCACCTCAGTGCTTCATTAGCTGCTACTCCTGCATACCTCACTCCCCTGCACCCTTTCCTTCTACAGAGACACTGCTAAAAAACCTCACAAGCCAGCCTTTAAATTTTTTCCACCGTATGTTACAAACTGATCATTGCAGTCTATGAGTCAAACCGAGTTTACTTTTTAAACAAACGATGTGTCAATAAGAAAAATGGACTAACGTTAACTTCTATTACCATAGACATGCCTGGAGATGAAGAGTGTTTGATCTATTGCTACTTCTTCAGGGCAGCTTTCTTTTGCAAGAAAGGCTTGTATTGCTGTGTTCTTTATATCGTCTGCTTCCATTCTATCAATGCTCCTTTTGTTTTAGAGGCTCTTCAGTTAAATTAATATAGTGATCAAAAGCAGAGAACTGAGTTCAGGCTGGGCTTAGCTAGTAAATCTAGAATTGTTTGGAAGAGGAATTACACAGTTAGAATGCATCCTTTGAAGTGAAATTTCACAACAGGTAGGTAGGTGAAGGTCATATTATTTTAGCCACAACATAGCATGACCTAGTTAACCATTTTAAAATAATACAATGTTTTATTACTGCATTGTTGAACATCAGCTCTATTATACACTCACCAGAAGCCAGTACGCCCTCCATGTTCTGCTAATTAACACAAAATACCAAATGCAAACAAAACATTCCCCTATCCCACTCTGGACAGTGAAAGTCATCTGTTGATTCCAGATTGCACTTGTCATATGAAGGTCTGGCATGCATTTGAGCACAGGACATTGCAAACACAAAATTACACAAAAGGTGAATGCAAAATAACTTGACTTATTTCCATTTCATTAAAACACTTTCTTCAGAGTCAACATGAAAATGGCAGTCCTTCCTTACCCCTTAAATGAGACAGAGTAATGGTCATCTGCTGTACGTATACGTGAACGCAAGCACATTTCATCTCAGCTTAATAACACTTAATAGCAAAGTGCTATTATCAATAATTAAGAGTACACCCCAAACAGCAAGACAAATAAACATCAGTCTTTTTCAGCAGCTTTAAAACTGGTATTTTTCTCTGTTTCCTTAAGCTCTGACTTTTTCTCTGGAAACAAACGAGGCGTTTCGTAACACTTTAGTGGTATGGAGCTCACACTGCCATTGAGGCAGAAGGCAGAATCAGCGTGTCCATGTTGCAAAGGAAGAGCAGCCAATTCTTGCCCTTCCTGGCCCTCACCCTTCTCACTTCAGTCCTCCCAAACAGTGCCACTACTGAGGATAGCAGGGAAGTCTTAAGCAACACCCCTACTCCTCCCCATCTGAAGAGAGGCTAGATCCTTGTTAATGGACACAGGTAGGCTCTTGCTCATAAAGCACAGAAGTCACTGGCTCACACAAAGGTTTCCTACTCCACCACATGGTGCACAGATGGGCATTGTCAGCTCCCTAGGCTAGGGTGGGCGCCCAAAGAAGGTCTCAAGTCCACTGTAATGGGCCTTGTTGTAGCCAAACAGTAATAAACTAGAAGGCATTTGAGAAAAGTCTCACTTTAAAAACCTTTGTGACTTCTACAGAGCAAGCTGTGTCAATAAAAGCGTAACAAAAGGAATAACTGGAAAAGTCCCCAGCTCCCAGCTGCATCTAGCAGACCATGGACACTGCAGAGGTGGGTAGCTCCCCTGCTGTTTCCACACCAGCGCTGGTGGGCTGTTAATATTGGAAGCAACAGTACTTCACTTATGTCAGCATTTAACAATGTAATATGACATCTATGGAACTGATTAGCATAAATCAACATAATACCCATTTTGCAGCATTAGTACTGAAAATTTTTCATTTTCAGGTAGTGGTGGGAGGACACAACATGGTGGTTGTAATGATTTTGCTGAAATGCTTTCACATGACATAGTATGTTTGCACAGTATGGGCATAGGAGACTATGCACACACACATGTATTTTAATATGGTGCATAATACTGTAGCTATGCCATTAGTTTCATGCGTTCTCCTAACAATAATGTGACATTTTTTCTGTGATCTTTTCTTAGACTTAGATAAAAGCCAAACTTCCAGGAGTTACCACATGGGGAGGAGTGGAAAGAAAGGGGAGGTGTATTCATTTTGATTTCAAAGCACATCAGCATGTCTTTCTGTGCCCAAAGGGTCATCATGTTTAGAGTCACGTAAATAGAGACTGCTTAAAAAAATAACTCAAGGTCAGTCAGAGTCAGACCCCTAGGTTTGAATTACAGATAAACACATTTCAAAGTGCAAACTTTGGAAATAAGGTACAGGGCAGAACAACCTTACATGGCACTTCCATCAATTTTGATAGAGCAGTTTCAATTTTCAGTGTAATAATTCAAAGGTCTTGTGGCTTTCTGACAACACTGAGCCCTCCTTCCCTCCTCCTCATTCTCTGTCCTTCCCCCTAGTGCTCTGTGCACACTCTGAACATTACCCATTTGAAACCTGAATGCTTTATCACATCCAAGTGGATTTTCAAGAGCTCTTCCAAATTCTTCACTTTAGGCAGCATTTTCCTGAACAAGAGATCTGTTTGAGGTTAAGATGGCAAGCACATTTAGAGGCAGCAAGGAAAGTACAAATAAAGGAAAAGTATGTGCAATGCATGAGAGAAATCCTTCTCCTGTCTTAAGGGAAAAGTCTATAAATACTCTAGACTCTACAGCAGGTGAGAATGGGCAAAGTACCTCATTCCTTCACTAACAATGATGACAGGGAACACCCAAGGAAGATCCTCAGGTGAAGAATACTGGTCGCTTTCCATGTTATTTCCCCAAGCCACCACCCTATTTCCCAGCGCCTGGGGAAGCAGAAAGCTTACCATAGGCCTGGATTGCCACCACCATATGGCATTATATCTCTGCACTTACCCTTTCAATCATATTAATGCCAATAATGCAACAGTCTTTTTCTTTTATAAAGGTCTTAACCTGGCTTGTGCATTAATTTAGTTTGCCAAGTTATTTATGCACCTATAAAAATGCAGACTAGGCATCTCTGCAAGCCAGACTGATCCTATTTATGCTGATCTGAAAGAGTTCTGAGCTCACAGCTACCAGTCCTTGATAGTGTTGGCCCATTACTGTGCGTTTTCTAGAGGCCAGAGGTGAACGAGCTTATTCCAAGAGGGACGCATCTGTGTCTTCCACCTTAACCTGAATTCCACTATTTCCCATTGAACAACCTCACTCCTCTCCTGCTGCTTCCAGCCAATCTTATAGTATTTCCAGACTGATGAAAAAAAGCAATGCTGACATATCTCCAAGCACTGCTGCTGTGATATTTCCAACCCAATTCTGCTACCATTTCAGCAAGCATTGGGAATGTGTAGTACTCCTCTGAAATGAGACTGTATTCACAAGCTTTCTTTGAACAGTTTGGTGAAACCTGCTCTGAGAACACTGACAGTTTTGTCCAAGTGAAGCCTGAAGGATTAGTCTGTATATGGTACTCCAATAACAACACCAAAGTAAGGAGCGTTATTAAAGACCAGTTTAATTTTTGAACATATCATGTAACACACTGCAAAAGTAGCACAAGGTCAAGTAAAACATCCATTATTTAATATGACTTGGAGCCAAAGTGGTGGTGATGTTGAATATCACACTTTCCACCCTGAATGGAACTTCCTTTATTCAGTCCCTCCAGCTTCATCAAAACTTTCCGTTCTCTTTCTACCTTTGTTTGTCTCTTTCTTAGCAAATACATTACAATCTCAAAGGGTCCTCTCCTCTCCCTCTTTCTTTTTTTTGCCAGACAAATGAGGAACAATCTTAACTCCTTTATAAGCCACATTCTTTTTCCATTTCTTCCCTCAGCTGTATCTTAGCACCTCCAGGAAAGTCAAAGTAGCAACGACAATGGCAGAACCTCATCTTAGAAATCGTTGTCATTGTCACTTGAACTCTTCTTTCCAGATAACATTGCCTCTCCTTTCTTGCGCAATAGGATGGTGATTTCACATCAAAGGTAACCATGACAGCATCATGGCAGACATATTTGTTTAGTAGGTGCGTTAAAGCAGTTCTTCAGCACTGTATGCCAATTAATGTTACTACCCACAGACTCTTAAGAAAATCACTATTTCAGTCATTAAAAAGGCACATGTGAATGTTATATTTGCTAAGCTTGAGTGGATGTGATCAATAATTTACGTATTACTGGATAACAAGTAAAGAAAACAAAAATAACTTCAGTTTCAGGTTATATGTAGCTGTCCTATGAAAGTAAATATATTAAAACATTCCTGCTATGTTTTATGACTCCATATAAATATCAGAATAGGTTTATAAGTTGAAAAGAGAACATGTCAGTTCTAAAATCACCACTCGCAGCACTTCAGTTTATGCAGTTAAATATCCCAGCTAACAGCATTCTGCTGGCAGGTGCTCTCCTGCTCAGGAGGCAAACCACACATCTGCCTTTCCAATACCCACAGTAAAAATATCAGTCAGGAAATGCAGGCCTGCCAAAACACATTCAGAGAGAGTGGGAGTAAAGGGGAGTCATCACAGGCACTAGGCACAACACGACCTCTGTTGGGTAGAGTACAGGGGCTTAGATGAAGTAAATCACTATGTAAGACTGTCATGGCATTGGTGCCTTTTTCTGCTTCCTTTGGCACTCTGGGCTTCTCTTTCTATGCTTTTACCTGGTCAAAGTCCTCACAAGAATGTACTAGGTCTCTGTCTCCTTTTCTGGATAAAAAGGTCAATATGGACCTGTTCTGAACTGACCTGCACCAATCCTGTTCTGAACTGACCACATATGTCTGGCACCAGAAGTTAGGTTGCATCCAAAGAGGGACAAAAACAGTGTAAAAGAACCCCAATGCCTTCATCAGGTGTGAAATGTGCTTGAACTGAAACCTCTAGACACAGAAACTTTACCAATAGCACAACCACTTGGCAATGTGGTCAATTTGTTGGCCTCCTCCCAACTGCAGTAAACTGGAGTTTCTGTAACCCCAAAGACCATATAGGACTCAAAGGTGGTTTTATGAAACATTTCTGTGAAATGCTCTCTGAATTTCCTCAGGTGTCCCCAGAAGGCCAAGAGGAAGCCGGGTCCCAGGTTTTTTCTAGATGTTTTTTTCTCATGAAATTTGGTTTTCATGAAGATGTCAGTGGAAATAGAAGGAAAATGTTTGATGAGCTCCTTCTCTTTCCTGCTTTTCATTTTGGTAGTATTTTTCTTAGGATTATGGTTCTTCGACAATATGCAAGTCAAGGTTGGTTTAACCTGTACAGTCTTACTCTTACAATGTCTAGAAGTCATTCATTTGGCATTGAGAGATCTTACTGAAATAACATACATAAAGCTATGGCAGAATTATATTGGCATCAGTGGACCCAAGCTGTTATTCAAAGAAATGAACACCCTGATTCCGAAAGCTTCTCCTAATCCTAAAGAACAAGACCAGAACAAATTACAAGGAATAAAATTTCCTAAAGTGCTTCTTGACAGCACAGGTACTCTGTGAGAAAACCTGAGAGGAAAACATGCATCCAGCATTCATCTGATGGAACAGGTCATCGTTTAGTTTTCCCAAGCACTTTCTAAGGTGCTGTTTTGACTGATGGCATGGCAAAGAGTCACTGTCTCCTATTAAAGTCTGTTCTTGGACAAGTCCTTCCATCTGAGGAGATCAAATGCCTTCCAGCCCCAGTGGATGCCTCATGGAATGAATGAATTAAGGTACTGGAGCTCTGTAAGAGGGAGGTGCAGGTGAGCTGGAGGAGTGCTTGCTGACCTGAGTGGGAATTAGGTCACTTTTAAGAGACCACTGCGTAGCTGGTGGAGGCAGCCCTGACTCATTTTCTGCCAGGTCACAGGGCTGAGCACTGTAGCTGTGCCAGGGAAAACTCCTGAGCAGCTTTTTCCCAACCCAGACTAAAAGAAAGAGCAACAAGAAAAACCAGGCAGCAGTTTCCCTCAGACACTTTAGCGCAAGTATTTCTACTGATAGTGCCTTTGCAGCCTACTTTACCTTGCCTTTTCTCTTTTTTTTTTTTTAAACATTTCCAATGCTCCTTCTGCACCAGGGCTTTATTTAAGGCTGTTGGCTGGGAGCCCCTCAGAGGATTCCCAGTCCCCTGGGTGGATTCCTGTTCTCTATACATCACAGTATTACGAGTGTGGCCTCCTGCCTTGCCAGGACTTTAAAGGGCCCATCTGCCCTGTTACCATCAATCACATTGGATATTTGTAATTCAGTCCCTCCTAAATTACCCAGGTCTTAATTACCAGTCCTAAGCTGTATCCAAAGGTATTTTCTGCTATTCTCTTAGCCGAGAAAGAAAAATATCTAATTTAAATCCAAAGTTTCCCCCATAAAATTTATGCATAGGATGCATTACTGCTATTGTTTTCTGAAATACGGCTATTTAAAAAAAAAAAAAAAAAAAATTCCTTTTTATAAGTACTTTGCTCCCCACTTGTTTTCTTTTCCTTTTATGTTGCATATACCAACAGGGGCCAACTTTATTTCAGTATTGACTTGGATTTTGATGAATATGCTTCTGTTTCATTTATTTTTTATTTGTGCAAAAGCTAGGCAGCATTTTTTTATACCGTTTCCCACTTCCTTTTTGATTAAACTGTTAGATTTGATTTTCCAGAAATAAAACAGTACAGAGATAGAGAGAGTGAGAAAAATACATCATCCTTGGTTCTCTGCTGACTCACAGCTCTGTAAGCTCTGACCCAAAAGCCCACCTTAATTCTCTGGAAATAAATGCCCAAAGGGAGCCGTCAAGAGGAAGCTCTTCAGGAAGTAACTACCCAAACTGCTAACCACAGGAGAATAAGGTCTTTTCCGCCTAAAATTAACCAAGCTGCTCAAACAAAAACACTAAACCTGCTATAATAATAGTAGACGACCCAAGTCAGTCCTTTGAAATTGAATTGCTATAATCGATATCAAAGATCAAAGATCGAAGGCCACTCAAACTTCAGTGTCATCAGTTAGCATGTCAGGAAAAAAACAGTCTATACAAATTCAGTGGACAGGCTATATATCTGTTTTTCCTTTGCACATAACTTTCCAAGGCTCTCTTCATTGCAGCTGAGGTTTTCCCTGGTTTTTGTTTCAGCTTAGGCAAAAAGTTTTCCGAGCAAAAAATATTGCCACCTCCAATATGTAGGGTGTTATATATAAAAAACCACCCTCTTTGCTGTGTGCCGACAACGGGATTTGGCAGTAAACTAAGACCTGGACAGTAGCTTCTTCACTAAATCAGCCAGCAATGGGAGTGTAGTTTCACCAGTGCCATGTGCTAAGGGAAAGAAATTTACCGTTGCTTATTTGAGCACTCTCGTGAGACATAACTGAAACATCCTAGGGAGAAAGAACCAGGTAACACTGCTGTAATTAAGACCATCCAGTGTAACCCTGAAATGTGAACCTGGTCCTACAACCTTCATCCACTTTCGTTCACTCTTCCCTGCTCCCTTTCACAGCCTGTCCAGCCCACAGACAGTGTGGGCAACCCTCACCTTGCAGTGCGTGGTGAATGCTTTGGCAGGCCACCAGTTCCCAACCTGCTAACTTTTGGTTAAAAATGCCAATGGCAGCAGCAAGAGAAACATTGATTTTCACAGAATGACCAGAGGAAAAGAAAAAGCAGACAGTGAACCTTTTTTTTTATTTATTTTTTTTTTTCCTAGAGCAGAAAACTTCAGGCCAGATGAACTGGGTCACAGGCCATCCTTGTGGTCTTTCGGCAAGGGAATGACAGGCATTAGAAGCAGATCCTGCCTGCTGCTAACTATTGCAGATCACCTCTCTATTTGCCTGGATCTGTCCAAGAAGAAACCTCATTACCATTTTAACCACCAAAGAGGCAAGGTGAATAGGGTTACTTATTTGCATGGTGGCTGCTCCCAACCACAGCCCCCAATATGAGGTGAACCCCCTGTTTGCTCCATGTGCAATCGAAGCTGCAGGATCCTCACAGGCACACAGGATCTCCCCTTGCTCCCCTTCATGTCAAGAAGCAGCCAGGGTGCTGCAGGAGGAGCTGGGTTGAGTACTAGCCAAAGAACCCTGCTGAGAAGTAGGGCAGGCAGCTGAAGCCTTGCCCTGAGGAGCATAGTGTAACTCAGTGAGTTACAGCAAAGTGCAGAAATCATGGCTAAGCAAGAGGTAGTGCATTCCTGAAAGCCCCAGAGCAGATTGGTGACCAAGAAGAGAGCCCAGTCTCCCGCAACAACACCCCTTGCAATGTCAGCCTTCATCCTTTTTAAGCTTGTTCTGCCCTTCTCAAGAACCAGAAGTGGCATTTGTGCCTTGGATGAGCCTGTGAAATGCCTCCAGGCTGTCAAGCTATCAGCTGCCATCAATTGTGCTTCCTCTCCTTCAGGTCCCTCACAGTGCTCCTGCATCCCAGGGCCACCAGCCTGCTCGCTTTGCGAACAAACAGCCTCAACTCTGCTGCCCAGCTGCCCGCTGGTGGGGTAGCCTGCCGCTCAGCTGGAAAAGGCACCAGGACCTTACAATAGAAAGTGATGGCCAATTTATTTATTTGCTCAGTAAAAGAGCGGAGTGGTAGATAAAAGTCACCAGTGCAGAAGTGGAATGGAGAAGGCCAAGCATACCCTGGTGCTCTGGTGTGCTCCATATCAGATTTTCACTTCCTAGCCCCTGATGGATAGTTCGCATGTAAACGGTTGCTAACAGATGTGTGTGCACTGCCCTGATGCTCCTTCTACAGAATCAGCACGCAGAGCAACTGCAGGCATTAATAATGCCACTTCTGCTGCTGCAGCATCTGAACACTGGCTTGGCCAGGACTCACTTCCTTGTCTGAGGAAGCACTTTCAGTTCATTAATGTGGAAATAACTGAAATATGTATTTTCAAGGCTAGTATAGCCACAAAGAAGTTTTCTCTGAGACTGTGACTGACCACTGAGGCAGTTGATGCTAAGGTGTATTTGAATAGTGATTTCTAGGAATCTGATTTAACCCATAGATTCACAGGAAGATCTAACACTACCATGGGGACAATAAAGCATTTACACCCTGTCTGCTAAGCCTACAAGAAAATTGTAAATTAAGTCATGAGGAAGTCAGCTATCCAACCATTATGTAAAGCTTTCCAAAAGGCAGTGACATACATTTAGCAGCTGTCCCAAAATGGGAACATCGAGAGAAAACATTTTTGCAGTAGCCTTCCTTGCTATTGCCGGCCTCTCTGCCTGTGAAGGGAGCAGTGTTTATGGGACCAGTGTTTGGAAAGTAAGCTTGAATAGAAGTGTCAAAGGGTAATTGGCACAAAAGAGATCTCTACATTTGGAACAAGAGGAATTAAGTTTTCTTAAGCACATTGGGACCACAGAGGGCTTGTTGTTGATAGACCCACAAGTAGTAATATTACCAGGTTCATGCCAAGGGTCATAGCATGCAGTGAGACAACAGTCCCTTAGAGCAATGAGAGCAGGGTCATGACTCCTGTGTGCAACTGATTGATCCTCAGAGTTCAGATCTGTGAGGTGCATGGGGAAAAAAATGTGTAATTTACAGCATTCATTTACACTTGGCTTTGAAAGGTTTTTATTGAGGCAATGATCACCTTGTATTTTTGCTTTTAGTTACTGCCTGAAAGCCAGTGGAAGAATTTGAAATGAGAGAGGACCATGGGATTTTATCAGCAGAATGCATTATAGTGAGCAGGTTACATACAAGGTAAAGTTTTGCAGCTGTCAGTAGCTTTTCTTCTCAAGGGCTTGTATCTGGAGACTGGCCTCTAGTTTCCATTCAGCAGGACAGAAGCTTGAAGCCTTGAGAAATGACAGTGAAACTATGTGCAACCATGCCAGAGATTCAATTCTTAGTTTATGCTCACTGTGACCACATGTAGGAAAGTGCATCTGAGTCACATTTCCACTCTACTGATCTTGAACTTCAACTTCCAGAATGGACTTGAAGAATAATTAGGACAACCTGAGGGCCAATGAGGTTTAGAGTACTCTGAATTATGCCTTCTGCTATAGACCTGGAGTGTCCTGCACTGCTTGTCTAATCCCAATACAAACTGCCCTATTCCTTGGAAGCCTCCTGCCACCTGAGGGAACCTTGTTTTAGGAGACATGTTCAATTGCCTCTTAAGAGGTTCATTTATATTTCTGATGACAGTGGAAAATACTTAGACTCAAGCTTCAAAAAGGAGCCCGTGGCTCCGACATTCAACCTTAAATACTGTGCTTGCTGGAAACATCTGAGAAGCTCAGCAGAAGTCATTCTGGGTTTTGTGAGAGTTTTGAGCCACTTCAAGCTATGCTGTGTAGTGTCTAAGGGTTTCGTCACCAGGATTATACAACAAGAAGAAACTTCTCTGTAAATTTTGAATAAGCCCTGAGGTAGGGCCTTGGGAGTTTGGCCAGTGCTAAATGAATACAGCAATCAATAAAGTTTATAGCTATATACTCTCCTACCATGCCCCAATGCCTGGGTTCCAGGAGCTCCCTGTAGAACTGCACACAGACCAGATTGTTACGATCAATACTGCAATGTGGTATAATGCAGCACTATTAATGCAACTGGCCCATAGAAGTCAACAGAAGTTCTGCCATTTACTTCACTCAAGTGAGGAATTCACCTAATGTGTCCTTTCCAACTCTAATATCTGTGATCCTGAGCACATTACCAAATTGCCAATGGGATCTGCCAACCATCACAGTCTCTGATTTGTCAAGTACTCCTATTTGTATTCACCACCTCTCTGTCATGTAAAGGATTCCAGTAATAAGCTATTAAAGACATTTAATGCTACCAATTTAAAACTGAAAAACACAAACTACTGAGGTGGTGAAGTTGCCAGAAGAGACATCAGGCCCTATGTTAGAATATCTGATTCATCAACTCCTATATGTGCAAAGCCTGCAGATTGGATAATTATAGCTCCATCAGTGAATAGTGTATTTATTAGACCCAAATTTGGTGCAGTAATAGAAGTAGAATAGAGACTAACATCATCAGTGTTCACAGAGAGATTGCCATGGTACAATGAGCTGACAAATGTGGACAAATAAGGATGACTTATTAAATCTCATGTTTTATGAGAGGTGCAGCCATTTTCAGTGCAGCTACCTAATAGTTAGTGTGCAATATGGTGCAGTAATATTACACAGCAATTAAGGCATAGAAGATTCTGTTATACTTGTTACTTAGCAAAGCTCAAAATCCCAGCTCAACACTTAATCAGATAAAGATACTGTTTTCTAGTCATTTCACTGGAGCAAGGCTTGACAAAACAAGTAGGATCTCAAATGCCACTTATTCTTGCTAAGTCACTAATGGTGGAGAAAATACAGATAGCAAGATGGTTAGTCTAGTCTGATATCAATTGTCTGTGCATGTTAATACTTTTGTATGCACATAGACTAACAAGTTACAGATTCTTAAAAAATTATGGCAAATGAGATAATAGCCCAACACTAGAAGTGGTTGCAATGAATTGCATTTCAGCTACAGCTCTGTGGTAGGGCAGCTGAATTATATGAAGTGAAAGCTAAGGAAAGGGTGATAGGGTGGTAGTCCCACTTGGCCCGTATAGGTAAAATGAAGAAAAAAAATCTTCAACAAAGGTATTGTGAGAAACCTAAGCAGACAAGGTCCCCAAAAGTCAAGATAAAGCTCAGTCCTGTAAGTCAAAGTGCAGAATTAGTCATAATAATGAAAATTTTCTGAAAACTTGGAACTGCTGAAGTTTACCCTTTTTTACAGTTCTTGCAGATTCCTGCAATAATTAATATGTAGCAAGCTCCACTAGGTGTTTAGCTCAGCTGGGTGCATCCCAGTGAAAGGTTTCTCCTATTTTGTTCTCACTGTTACAGCTCAAGACTTTGAGTAGCACTGCACATATACCAGTTCTGACAATAAATTTTGGTGGGGTTTTTTTGTTGGGTTGTTTTTTTTTGGTTGTTAAAAATTTTTTTGAATTCTCAGCAAGCTGAAAGGCAAAGGCAAGCACTACTTTGTGTCACATTCAATGTCTAATGTGATTCAAAATATTCATCTATTTCAGGGTTTTTTTCTGCATATCTTTTTTTTGTTTGTTTGTTTTTGTTTTTGTTTTAATGAAGTACATTTTTGGAGAAAAGCATCCACTTGAGCAATATTGAGACACTTTAATTTGGGCAGGGATCAGATGACTCCAGGGGTACCTTTAGTCTATTATTCTGTAATTCAAAATGTCAAAAAAATCTTTCAAAAGTAATTCAAACCAATCCTGTGAATTGATAGAAATACATCATTTTTCCCTGTTTAACTAAATCTATATTTTTCAGGATGAAAAATTGACTGCAAATTTTCATCCAGCTCTAATTGAAGTTTTTCTCTGAAAACATTCATAGAACTACACTTTTGATTTTACCCCTTCAGGAAATAATCTGTTTGCAAGTCAATTTATCAAAATTATGCTTTCCAATACAGAAAATAAAAAAGTATTTATTTCAGATACCTCTCTTGCACTATTTTTAAAAGCAGTAGAATTAGGAAGAGAAGAAAAGAAAGGACAACAATATATTTTAGAGCTTCTTTAAGTCTTCAGAACCACATCCTTCAGCAGGGCTCTGTTAACATCACTAAATTAATCTGATTTTTCTTTATGGGTCTCATAAGCTGAGATAAACTTTAAGAAGTAGCTTATGTCACACTGTTTAACTATATAAAGGTTATTTAACAAAATGCAAAAGATATCCAAAAACTATTAACATGCAAATTTGTATCACTATTAAACATTTGAAAATTATTTATTGTTTTTAAGAAGAGAAAAGGACCTAGCTATATTCAATGTATGTTACCTCTCAATAAATTTTTCACTGTTTTAATGATGCCTTCTTGGAAGTCAGAAAACAATCTTTGACTCAAAATCTTAACATGTTTCCTTCAATAAGAATAGGTATATTTAGAATATTTTATAAGGCAATGCAGCCAATACAGATTCTTCTAGTTTATTTAATTATTTAATGTTTGGACAATATTTTGCAAGCATAATATGCTATTATTTTTAGGACTACTTGTGCATACAGCATTATCAGCAAGATATGAATAAAATGCTCTCAGCTTTGCAAGCAATTTTCTTGATTAATTTCTTTGGATAAAGCAGCAGAGGGAGCTCATACATTATTTTTGGTGTATCACACAAAAATGATAAATTACATGTGCACACACATGTGCACACACGCACACATCTTGGTGGCAGACCCATGTAGGTATGTACACATGCAGTCAGCCCTGGGACAAACTGCACAGCTACAGTGGCTGTGCCTGCACTAGTCATGCAGACCAATAGGAGCAGATATGTACAGCAAAAGAGTTGGGAGTGAGCACTGCATGTCCACCACACACATCTTCCAGGGCAGTCTTTCCAGACTAGCTGCAGCCTGGCCCCATAGGCTGAGCTGTCCATTTGTGGCTTGAGCATGTTCAAGGGGCTCCTGGAGTGCTTTTTCCGTCTGGATTTTACCAAAAAAACCCCCAGCTGCCGTGTTCTGACATTGCTCCAGGATGCAAACTGCAGCTCAGCTGGTGGGAGCGATCAGGAAGCAGGCATCAACAGCATGCACTCGATCCAAACCAAGTCAAACCAAACTAAAGCTGTATTAGAAACTTCTAGGTACACCACCTGAGCTGATTTCAGCTGTGTAAGAAATTAGATGGGTTACTTCAATTTAGGCAATTGTGTTCTGTCTGAGCATTATGTTAGACACCTACATGCTTTTTTGAATTCTCTTCTCAATCTCTGTAATGTTTGCGGGAGATGTTTAATGCTGGAGGTGCACTGTGAAAGAAGTGCTGAAGTCAATCAAAGGACTGGAAAAACTTCCTAAAATTTCTTGTTTGTGTCTGGTTGAAGGAGCTCTTGGGAATGTAAGCCCTCAACTGGCCCCCTGAAATCTATACATCTGAGGTGTAAGGAAGGTTTAACAGACTTGCACTTAGCAAACCCTAGCACTCGCTGGACAGCACAAGTATAATTGTTATTTCCTTTAAGAATATGTGGCATATATCCTCTTGAACCAGTATGATATGGTCTGCTGATACGTTTTGTTTCCAGGCTGGGCAGAGGTACCGTGAACTTTGTACTTGGGCTTGACGCTTTTGCTTCCAGACCTGGACTGAGCAGACATGAAGATGGCAATAATGGGACTGAAAAAAAACAGCAGAGGTTGAGAGACTAGAGAAGCATTGGGAGGGGTGGGAGTGGGGAGGCAGGACACAAGGTGGGAAGATGAGACACCAAACGGCACAAATGCTTTGCAATTTAAAATAATTCTCCATTTATAGTGGGGCTTGGGGCAAAAGGAATAGATTTGGGGAGAATTACTTGTCATATCTAAACCAGCTGGCCAAACTCGTAGTAAAAAGCCCATATAACCATCATTGAGAGAGAGGAAAAGCCACATTGTTTTTATTTGTCTGTAGAGCAATATGTGTCACTGTATAAATAGTAACTAATAATAATAACATGTGTTGCAGCACTTCTGTGATATTTTTCAATAATTACTGTTGTTGTAAAGGAGTTTAGTATGAAGTAAAACATCTCTATGAGGGAAAAAATTGCTACCTCTTTCCCTCTGATATTTGTGTGACTGTATTAAAAATATGCAGATACGTCGAGTCAAAAAAACTTTATTCCTAGTTCAAGCCTAAAGTCTCAAGATGAACACCTTGAAAAATCTCTCAGCTACATTGTTCTCTCATGTGTTATGAGGACTTTTATTTCCTTTTAACAGCAGTAAATCGTCAAATGAAAGAGGCTTATATTGCACATACCATTGCGAGACATGCTCATGATGTAACGTCAGAATGAACTATTTTTTAACCTAATATACAACAATTTAGTAGCATTAGAAGAACATAAAACAGATAAAAGTATATCTTTTACAGCCATTCATCAATGGCCTTTTTTTGAAGAGTGCAGATACCTCCTCAGGCTAACCATACATCTCTCTATTTCACATAAATACACAAAGTGACAGGGCTTCCAGTCAAAACAAACATTTGCTCAGTGTATACCTGATTTCCACTCATTTCATTCAACAGGAAAGATACTGAGGTTAACAAACACACTAATCTCTCATCTGCTCTAGGGATGAGGATGTGCCATATCCACCAACTTGTGATTGAGTGTGTTAGCAGTTTGCTGTTCCTGTGGATTTCCATGTCTTTGTATCAGTACTATTTAAAAGACAAACAAATAAACAAGCCTCAAGCTGGATCCAGCCAAAATTACTCAGTTTTTAGAAAATGAAAATTGCTCAAGGAAGAGAGGACAATGTTTCAGATTTGGTAACAGTGAAAGCAGCAAGAAGGATTGCTGAAGAAAGCATCATTTGGGGGAAAATGAAGCACAAGGTGACATAAAGATGCTCAAGAAAAAGAATTGCATATAATATTGAACAACACAAAGCACTCACAATTCAGGGTTAAAATATTCCAAATCTTTCAAGAGTCTGAGGCATCTAAATATCACCAGATTTGAGGAAATCTGGTACATAGACCAGAAAGTCATGTTTTTGCAGTTGTGGCTCTGGCTACATTGCCTCTAAACCCTCTGTGAAAGGAAACATGGTCCCGTTCCTTCATCCCATTTCGCCGGCAGTTCAGTAGCTGGAAGAAGAGGAGGAACCGAATGCAGGTCTCCTACCTCCTGGGGCAGGGCTCATTGATCATTGCTGCACCCATAACCATCAGGGCTGGCTCTCTTGCCAAACACAGGCTGAGGGGATCTACTAGATCCCCTCTGATTCCTACACCTGGCTTGCTAAGCCTGTAGTCTGATGCTTCTCCCAGCAAAATAAGTAGTTTCGACACATAGTGATCTCACAGTAGGATTTCACGCCAGTCTACTGAACAAAACATAGACTGAGGTATTTTAAAAGTCATGATGTTAGTTAAACCTGATTAACGGATTATTTTCCATTGACATCACTTCTTTATTCTATTTACAAGCTAAACAGCCCAGCCACTCAATTGATAAATGCTCATTTTCCTCCGTCTTAATTAACTAAATATTCTTTTACTTAAACAATCCCTCATTTTTCCACAGACACGGTAATAGATCCATTAGCAGGGTCTATCTGAGACCAGGGATCTTTTATTTATGAGGACAAGTCCAAACGGTTACTATTTTTTAATGTTTTTATTTTCCTTGGTACTGTACACCGTGTAATGGCTTTGGTCCAAACAGTAATCACACAATGGGTGCTGTTCCTTCTTTCTTGACCTATCACACTCCACATGATTTAATCCATTGTTTTGGATGTTGCTGATGATTTATTGTACGAAAAATGTAAATGATCTGGATGGCAGATGTTTTATATTTTCTGACCATTCATTTTCAGTGGGAATGTAATTAAAATTTATGAAGTGTATCTGCTGAATTGCATTGGCAATTGATGATCTCCTCCAGTGCTGTCTGTCTGGAGATGATGAGTGATTGTGGACAGTGAGATGTGTTGACAAGGGCAGAAACAGACGTGATGTTACTGTCACGAGTAAGGCTACCTGCAAAAAGGCTGCCGTTTTTTTCCTTCCTTTTTTCCCACAGGAAGAAGGTGGCAACCAGAGCTGTCTTTCTTCTTGCAAGACAGAGTACAAAGGCTCTGTGTACTCCTGAAAGCTGTCACTCTTCACAAGTGCAATCTCTGTCTCTCTCAGCAATGGGCATCTGGAAGCCACGATATCACTTACAACAACCGATGTCAAGGATATTAATTAAATTCCTTATGGCCACCCAGAGAAACTAATGAGTATAAATTTCACAACATCCCAACTCATAAGGCAGCACACTTAACCTTTTCAATGTTGATATCCTTCCTCCAGGAGGGAAGTAAAGCTGTTTGCCAAAGGAGTGTTGTAAGGAGGAATAGGGAAAGCAGGAGATGCTTGGTCTGCCACAGTTTGAAACAGAAACAGATTGGAACTAGATCTGCCGGATTTATATATCTCACAAGCCCAAAACAGAATGGGAAGGGTTGTTTGCAGAATTGAGATCCGGGTAATATTTTGTGCAGAGCCCTTACCACTATGAAGCTGAGTGGATCTCCTCATCCCAGCCCCTTCCAGCTCCATGTGCAAGTCCAGCAGCTCTGTTTTTAACCCCAGTGAGCTATGCTTACTGAACTTTGACTTCCCTCTGCTCTTGAAACAGCATAAGTCTTATGTTTCTGAGTGCTGTGGAAGAAAGAATATGTAATTATTACCATCCTACTATGCCATTCCCCCTATAATAAATGTACAAACAGCATAAATTAGCATGTAGTCAGTAATGCAAGTGCTATAGGACCCACAGTCAGAACTGGGGAGTTTGACACCCATCCTTCTCATCAGGGATTTTAATCACTTGAATGTTTAAAGTGCTTTCGTAATCCACAAACCTCATTTAGTATGTCAAGCATTAGACACTAATAAAAACGCCTTCACTCTTAAGTCATGTGTCCACCTCATTATCAGAGGCTGGTAAATGAGGATTTTATTCCAAAAGCAAACCCCAAAGGTAGTTTGTCACAAATGCCCCAGTTCCAGTCTCACTGCAGTCACTGACAACACTTCCAGTGAATTCCGCCAGGAAAGATGGAGTCTGAACGAAGGTGATTGCAGCTATCAGTGGATGAGCCCTTCTCATGCTGAAGTCAGTAGGCATTTTGCCATTCATTTCAAAAGCAAGCATTACAAGCTCCAGAACTAATCCAAGCTTCAGGCCTGGTGGTGATTGTGACATTTGAAAGTGTATGATTCAAAACAGACAAGGGATTGAAATAGCAGGTGCAGCAGATGGTCAAGTTCCTGTTACACAAAGGCATTTTTGATTCATCCATGTATGCTCCCAGCTCTGCTGCTTCTGCATGTCTCTGGCCTGTGACGAGGAACTGCGGCAGGAGAGGAGAAAGTGAAGTGAGAATGGGGACACTGGGTTTGATTAGGCAGATTTTGGAAAAACCCAAGGAGTAGTACAGATGCTATTGGCAGACCTCATCCTACAAGAGGCTTAGCAAATACTGCAGAGCTCTGGGAGCCAGGTAAGATTAACTTAATCTTTTGGCTTCATTGCTGCCTTATTGCATGCCTCAGTTTACTTATCTCTACTCTTAGACAATATCCCTTACCTGGCTTTTTATGCCAAAACTTCATTCATTCATTAATACTGATGTCAAAGAGGGCATTCAGCACCTCACAGGAGGCCCAGTGCACCTGCATTAGTTAGCCATAAATCATGGGAAACAACACTTTGAAGTGTCAGAGAGATTTAATGTGGGATGCAGAACAGAAGGGGAATGTGATGAACTGAGCCCCAAGCCCCAAATAAGGAATTTAAAATGCACCTTCCCCTTAAAAGTGTCAGCAAATGAAGAAAAAGAAGAGTGGGGAAGGCCCAAAGGCAGCAACTTTGAATGCTTTAGTTTTCTCTATTGACTTTAATTAAGCTCACCAAGGATTGCAGGCCTGTCACTTGGGGAACCTTTCCATAAAGAAAAAAGGAGTTTGCTCCCCAGGTGGGTTTTCCCAAGTTTCTCTGGCTCTTACCACAATATATGCCTGGCATCCATGACAGGGTCGTCAAAAATAATAGCTAAGGAATTCACTGTCTGTCATTCCAGAATAATTATGTATGGGGCTTTACTTGCACTTGAGATGGGTTATATATCTCATTGAGAAAATCCATGTAGACTAAAATATATATTTATATGTATGCATCTGATATATGGAGGTTGTGCAGATTAACAGGCAAATAAAGAATATGGGGGAATAGAAGTCTGTATACATGCATATGAAAGATGTCAAGAAAGTGGATGGAGAGAACTGTCATTCCACGGTTTGTTAATTACAAAATGCATTAATGTTTTATTAGCCATTTATCAGTAATTAATCACCTGCTTTGATGTAAAGTTCAGGCTTACAAATGCACCGTGGAAATCGTCCCCTAAATATGAGCCAAATTCTAAGGGTCAGAAGAACCACTGCAAAGATAGCAGCATATTCCCCTCAGCTGGCTGGAGAGGACTTCTGATGCCTCAGCATTGTGCCTGTGTCTATGCATGCAATAGCTTTTGGTGCCTGTAAAGTCAAAATAGTATGGCTAAAAAAAAAAAAGAAAAGAGCTTGCAAGCAGAAGGGGAGGAGGTAGTATACTCAGTGGTATTCTTCAGGTGCACAGTTTGAATAAAAATGCAAAACAGGATGCTCCCATTCAGTAAATATTATCATTTTTATTCACTCATTAATTAAGTTGCTTAATTGCTGCTGTCAAAAGACTCTTGAGTTTGTGACTGGGGTTTTTGCACTGTTTTGATAGTAGCTGAAGAAGGAAAAAGGCAGTATCACTCTGCTTGCTCTTTACCTGATAATAAGGAAGCACTGGTTACAGGAGATCATAACGAAGCTGCAGAGTTTACACATAGAAAAAGACATTTCCAGGAAAAGAGGAAAGGGGAAGGTCAGTTTTATGAAATCCATCAGATGTTATTTCACCAGTGTGAGCAATGTAGCTTGTGCATTATCATTTCATTCATTACTCCATGAAAATAATTTTTATGCAAAATATTTCCCCTGTTTTAATCTAACTTCCCCAACAGGGCCCAGAAATGGAAATGGACTTGAGCCATGTCAGCCAACAAAATCATAAATATTTTTTTCTAGATCTGTCTCCAAAGGATTATTTTAATCTGGTTTAGGAACCATCTCTTTGGGGACACTAGATTGACAAATAACCAACGCTTATGGTACATTATGCATACATTTCTGAGACAGCACCTATTCATACCAGGATGATGATCAGTCCCATGTCACTCAAGACTTTCTTAGAATTGATGCCCACTTTAGTGCAGGCATCTTACATCTCTATGTGTATCTCATCAGTATCACACTGATGAAATGCTGTATTCATGATACATGAAGGTGTCTTTGCAAATGCCCACTGTGAAAACATGACTGATCCTGCTGACATAGGTCAGGACCACCAATAACTGCTTATTGATTCTCATGACTAAACAGACTAAGTGGAATACAGATTTCAGCACAGGTTATTGAGAACGGGTTCTGGTGCGTCCGGAGTCAGATTGTTACATGCATGACAATGCCTGTAAGGAGAACTAGAGATGCTCTAGGTTATGCTCGCCTCAGGCTGGCTCATGAGTCACAGAAGGAAAGACTATTGCACACAGACAACCAAACAGAAACAGCTGAGCAGAGAGAGATTAGGGCTAGGATGATAGAGGTGCTCCATAGCCACCAATTTTACCTTATGGCTGAGAAAGAAACATGTAGCTTATCCCTCAGTTCTAAAGTCAACCCTGCAGTTAAATGCTCATTCTCTGCTCATAACACCTCTTAATCCTGTGTAATGAAGCAGGTGAGCACTTAAGGGGCTGACTTCTGCTCCAGAGGGAGAATTCTGCTTCATGATGGAATTCCCTTAGCCAGGCACAGAGGGGTGTAAAATGAATCCTGGTGACCTGTGCTGTGCACCATGCAGGGACTGCCACAGCAGGGTCTGACTTTGAGTTTTTGAGTGTCTCATGTTGCCCTACCTTCTGGCTTGACTAAATTTCAGAGATAGGTTATGAAAGCACTCAAAACTTTTTGACTCATTGAATTCTTGGAAAGTCTTTCATTGAGCCTCAATCTGTCCCAGATACACTTCCTAATGTCTCCCTGCTTCTGCTGATAAGAGAATACACTTTGTGCTAAATTTTGCAATGCATTTTGTAATGTACACAAAGATTCTCCAGGAGAGAAGCATATCTAGCACACTGCTGTGAACATCTCATCTTCAAAAGTGAATATAGGTTTTCTGAGTTGAAAGGCTACTGGCCTACAGCATCATATAGCATTAGCTGTCAGGTTTGTACGATGCTTACAGATTCCTTGAAAAATCAGTGGCATAACTGAATGACTTAAAGGAACTTGTTACACTCACTGCTTTTAATTCACCAGTATGAAAAGGAAAAGCAAAACTGCTATGAAACCTCCCACTCTACTCACTGGAAGGTGTGAGCAGAGAAAAGTCTTCAAACATTTAAAACCTTTGAGTTATCGTTCAGCTGAACAAGTCAGAAAACACACCTGTTCTTATAATTTATGGGTCAGCATAACCTCTTTAAAACTTGAAGGCCTAAGAACTGTAAGGGTGCTGACTGATGAGCTGGGACAGCCTTACCTCAGGACAAGCTGAAAAGGTTGGCATCTTCAGCTGTCTACCCTGCTCCCAGTGTCCAGATGTCTAAGCTGCTTGTCAGTCAGCTCCCAGACCACTGCAGTTTACAGGGCAGACTTTTCACTGCAACCATCACCAATTTTGGTTCACCTTCAAATGCTTCACTGTAAGCCCTAGTTGATCTCTATGGAGAGAGACACAGGATAGAAAGAGGTACCTCCACCACCTGTCCCTATACAGGCAGTCCCCAGAGTCCCAATATACTTAAATGTACTTTAGATTCCCCACTGTACTTTAACAAAAAAAGCGAAAGCACTGAAACATATATTTCATTGCAATACAAACTTAAAACTGCTTTTCCATAGAGCATGAGCTCCATGAGTCTCTGTAATTGGGCGCTTTCAGGTGTTAACAAGAACTATGTCCGCTCACATCCTCCTTTCCTGACCCTAACCAGCTCCCCCAACTTCCAACAACAGTGTCGGAGCATCTGAACACTCATCTTGCTAGTCAGGGACACGGGATGCTGAGGCTGCACACTTACATCACTCTCACTATCCCTCCTGTCCCAGTTTATGAATGCAGTGGTAAACATACCCAGTAAAGATCTAAAGAAACACAAGTTTTGACTTTTTCTCTTATATGAGCAAATACATTTTCTTTGCCTTTTCCATGACCTTCCTGATATCTTTTGCCAGGCTATCTTTTGGGTTTTTTTTTCTCCTGCCTAGTAGCAACTTCATCCAACCTTGGAGAGCAGAAGCTACTAGAGTCACTGTGAAAGGACAGTGGTTTTCAGAAGAAAACATTGCTTCTTATCTCTCCTCAGCAGAGTTTCTCAGGTGTACTCTGAAGCTTATTTAGGCTTCTCCTTGTCTCCAGTGACCAGTAGTTAAATTATGCTCTGATAAAAGGAGAAATGAGCCAAACGAAGGGGCCTAAATTTAACTACAAGAGAAAACAGGTGATGTAAGTACTTGATATAAGTTCTTAAACAGCCACCTGGACCTGAGTAAATCCTTAAGTAATTCCCTGATATAACAGTGGTAGGCTCTGCCTAGAGATACTGTAATAAATTGCCAGAGCACGTTATTCCCTGAGGACCCAGCAGGAGAGCACACTGAAAGCTTACTTGTTGAAAAAAAAAAGAGAAGGCACAAAAAGTACAAAGGTTCAGTTGCTGTCCTTGGCTTCTGTTTCCTTAACACTTCCCCCAGCACAGCACAGTCAGACCAGACGATTCAGAAACAGGAACTGGCACCCTCTGCACCCTTTGTCACATGTCCCTAAGATGTCAGCACGATCCCTCACGATAGTGATGGCTTCCAAAGCCATCAACTAAAAGTCACGGCTCACTCCTCCAAAATGGAGGGGACATCCCCTTCTGACATCAGCCCAAGAGTGACTCCACAGTTTTCCTTCAGTTTGTGCTGCCAGGGGTGGGCACATAGCACAATGGGGTTTGCAGGGGAGAGCCCCTGGGAGAATCCAGAGGGGCCAGACCAGAAGGTGATTACAAGACTGAACTGTTAAAAGGCAGCTGCACCCTCCAGCATGTGACAACATTCCCATTGGTGTTCAGCAGGCGAGCCTTCTTGGCTGCGTGCTGTAGGTGAGGGGAGGCAGAAATGATGCCATGAGGCCAAGGGCAGCCATCCTCCAGCCCCAGCAGGGAGCATGGCATCCGATGTGGAGCTGGAAGCGGAGCAGAAGCAGGTTATGAGGCCTCTGGTCCCCACCAAGTCCCATTTCACACCTTGGTGTGTGTGCGCGGGAGTTGAAGAGGGGGTCAGGGGGTGAGGGAGAGTTCAGCCCCGGGCTGAGCGATGTCCCTGCCTGTGTGGGAAGGGGACACCCTCAGCCCCTGAAAAGAGTCACTGTAGGTTCATCCCGCCGGGGAGGAATTCCTCCCAGCAGTAGCTGTCCCGCTGATGAATCACCCGTGGACAGTGCTGCCAGTCTGCGTGCCCTCCTCTCATGCAGCTGTGCTCCAGCCCCCCAGCAGATATATGCTGCCACCCACCGTGGCTGCAACGGGAGCCGAGATGAATGACCCCACCGAGAGGGATCAGGGGGACAGCATGGGGGCACTGGGGCAGGAGGGTTTGCTTTCCACTTCATTCACCAATGTCATACAGGAAAGAGAGGCAGTGCCATAGCTACTTGGGTTCCTTGTGAAACCCCAGCAGACTTTGCACACTCCTTTCTTCACCTGTTGCTAAAGGGAGTGCAGCAAGTGAGTGAGGGCTTTCTGGAAGGTTATGTCTTTAGTCACTTAAAAAGGCACCTGAAGTTTTATTCAAATAGACCTGGTCCACAAAGCACTGAGAGTCTGCTACCAGTCCTGATTTTGTGGGATTGGGATCATGCTCTGGAGGTGGGAAGACCAGACTGTCCAGATATGACCATAGACATCCCATAAATGATGACACCTTTGAAGCTGTACTGTAAAGCAAGCAAAAGCCATCACTGCAACTCAAATGCTGGTTTTGCAACAGATTTTAACAAAAAACAACAGTCTTCAGAACAAATACTTTGAAAATTTTTAAATATATATATTATTATACGTTTTTATTAAAAAATAGTGAGAAACGGAAGTGATTATTTTATCTTCCAGTTGATCCATGATGGACCAAAGCAAGAAAGTATGTATCTCAAAACTGACACATCCCTAAAAATTTCATGATTGTTGCTATTTGATGTGACACGTCACAGAATTTTATGTCAAGCTGAAGAAAATGTGACAATTTATATGTAGTATTTTCAGAAAAAGAGTTTAAGTGCAGTATGGAGAAGTGTATCTGCAGGGTTTTTAAACTCTGCTTGTTCTCAGACTTAAGAAAAACAACCCCATATGCTTTAAACTTCTGCACCCCATTAATTAAAGCCAGAGCTTAAAAGTAATACTGAAAATAATTGGCTGGATTAGAAAAGGCTGTGGGTGAGCTGAGAAGTTACCATTGCACAAATATTAATAAATCACTTTTCCTGTAATTAGCAGAAAAAGAAGAGTGCAATGTGGTGAGCTAGCAGTCGTTTTGCAAAAGTATGTTGGCTAGAGCCTGTCAACCCTCTTCCTTTCCCTTTCCACACACATATCTTTCCAAACCAAGATACAGCTGCTGATGTCATTTGTAAGAGGGAGACCAGCAAGGGCAAAACAGGGTTTTTAAAAGGTTGGTAGAAAATGGAGAAATAAGCCAAATGACCAAGACTGTTAAGAAGTGATTAATATTATGCTATTGTTACTAGAAATTGAATAGTTCAGCTTCACAGACTTTCTGCCTGCTCTTGAAAGGTGCAATTTTATAGCAACGTTAGGCAGTCCAGGACAGCACTAAGCACCCCTCGTTCTTTGCTCAGCACTTTCCTAGATGTAGCTCGTGTGGAAAGAATCATAAAGAGCTCTAAGCCTTCCCCTAATCTAAAGAGAAATCCAACATTTGCAGGTTTCCAAAATAAAGTCAATAAATAAGAGCAACATTTTGCAAAATGAAAATAATGTTCTCATTTAAAAGCATCACTAAGAACGCTAGTTAATTGTTTTCTTTTGGCAAGCAAGTAAATAGCTATATAGTTTTCTTGCTTGAGCACACACAAATAATCCAAGGTGCAAAAAAATCACAGCCTTCCTGATTCAACAGATTTCCCAGAGGTAGATTCTGATGTGCTGTTCTCCTGGATAGTTTATCCACCTTCGCATGGCATAGGGTCATTCTACTTCCTGGTACACCTCTTTTATGATGAAGAGCTCACCATCCTGTTCCCAGCAACATTGCCCCCTACCTCTAGATTTCCTCTTGTCCCCTTGTATATGCCCAAGGTTCTCCCCACCTTTTCCAAGCAATCCCTGCTGTTCTGTTTTACTCCCAGGGAAACAAATTTTACTGCAAGTAGATTTTAACTGTTACATTCAAGGTAAAAAAGACAGTTCCAGGTTGTTTTCCAAGAAAAAGAAAGGAAGAAAGGAAGAATGAAAGAAAGGAAGAAAGGAAGAATGAAAGAAAGGAAGAAAGGAAGAAAGGAAGGAGCACTTCAAAGCACTCAAGCCTTTTAAAGTTCATGTACTCATTCTAGAGTCCATGAATATTATGAACAATATTATGAACTTCTGCTGCCCTATATCTCTGCCCTTTTGCACACACAAGTTCCATTGACTTCAAAGGGAGCTGTGCATGCACAATAGTGACATGCAAAGTCTCCTCAATCCTTCAATCTTTCAAGAATCTAGTATTTATTACTATCTCATAATAAAAAAAGCCTTTTTTCTTAAAAATAATCTAAGAATATAGACCATCTCTTTAGCAAAGCACTTAGGCATGTGGCAAACTTTAGGCAAATGGATAGTCGCATTCACAACCCTTAAGGTAAATTCACTTTTAAATTTGTAGCACTGCTTATATGTTTAACATTAGACATGTGTTAAGCACTTACCAAATTAGGACTACAGGAGAGAAATTCCTTCATCAAAGATACCAGTCAGATCACAGGGAGTATAACAACTTCTTCACCCTCATCTCCCAAAACCCTAGTGTAATAATTGCCAGCATCTGTAACAATTTATTCTGCTTCTGAGTATGTTTGATTTGTGCACTACAGTCGCTGGGGGCAAAATTTAGTCCACTCTGCTCTCTTCCCATGAAGGAGGAAAGAAGGATTACATGCATGACGCACACCACAGGCTGTGCCTGCAGCAGTACAGCACCATGCTGTCCTGCAGAACGAACCTGTGGCAGAGCAACAGCTCATCTACTCATATTTTTTTTCCCATAATTGCCACAATTATTATGCTTGCTTACTCTACAGTTCTTATTGACATCAACAAAAAATGAGAACCAAATAAATACTGATATGTATTTATAGCCAATTCAAGAAATTCTTGAGGGTGAGATTCTGGGACTGAGAAGTTTTTCTACCCACAGAACATTTTTGTGCAGCCGAGAAAGAACAAAGAGAAATGATGCTGTTTATTTTGATGATTCTGAGAAGCTAAAATTCACCCTGCTCATCCCAGGAGCAAACAGCTGGCAAACAGCTGACAACATAGATATCAGTCAACTCCCACGTATCTCTCAATATAATACAATAAATATAGGTAATAATGATATGACATGACAGGATGCGTCTTTGATTGGCTGTGTTAAAAAAATAAAATCTTACACACAAGTATATGGAAAAGATTCCAAGACATTTTCCTTTCTCTTTTTGCCTCTCTTTCCTACTTTCACAACATGGTTGCATATCTGTGATTTTTCCGTAAATTATTGTTTCTATTTGAAACATTTTTCTTTAATTTCCATATTCCCAAAAAGTCATTTTAGTATTTATGTGGTCAAATCCCTCCACATGTGATTTGATGGCACATAAATAGTAATATGACTTTTTATGTTGTCTATTGCTTATGTAGAGTTTTCAGAAACCCTATATTATAGCCTTATATTAAACCCTGATAATTTTCAGGGGTCATCACTATAATATATAGCTGGAAGACTGCTATTGTGATGCTGTTGTCAGCCAAAAACCTTGCCTTCAAATGTGTGCCTAAACCATAGTATAACATAAATCAAAATATGTGTCTGCCTGGCCATATATCCATTCTGTGACTTTAAATATTTTTATAGTCATAGGTGCAGGACAGGACACCAGGGACTTTTTATAACCAACATTGGAAAAAAATAAACATAAACAAAAAATCTGCACATTGTAATCCTCCAGCAGAAATTAGCATCCCTGTACATTTTTAATAAGGACGTAAGTTTACTTTGGGTGGTAAACCCCATGCCACTATATAACTGTCTATCTCAGCCACTAATCTACTGACCCCTGAACAAAGGACTTGGTAACCCTTACACCCCTACACACACACTCCCCCCTACACACACACAAATATAAGAGTTTCTGCATCAGTTTACGATCACCTCCCTGGGGTGGTTAAGCTAGCTGATGCTAGGTGACAGACAATTCCGAATGAACATATTTGCATGGAGGTTTTGGTTTAAAAAGCCCCCATCCACAGGGGTACACAGATCTGATATTTTGACTCAGAATCAGACTCTGGTTTGAAGGCCAATACTAAACCTATCCGTCACACTTACACCAATGTGCTCCAGTAGGAGATTTTAAGACATTCAGACTTTCCTTCCCCCATTTGCATTTCCTTATCTCCCGTCAGCTTGGTTTAGGAACACCAGCCAGCCCCGACCACCTCCTGGACTATGGGACTCTGTTCATTTTATTTCAGATATTCCTAGACATCACGATGTTGCCATTTCACACTTGTTCTAGAGCAGGGACAAAGATGTAACTGTGAACCCTGATGTGCAAAGCATTTTATTTCAGTATTCCTAGACATCACGATGTTGCCATTTCACGCTTGTTCTAGAGCAGGGACAAGGATGTAAATGTGAACCCTGTATGTGCAATGCAGTGCTGCATGTGAGCCTCTCACCAATGGGTACCAACAGACCAGGGCTCTTCTCTCTGAATGCTGTATGAGTCCTAAGGTACTTTGAAGGAAAAAAAAAAAAAAAATCATCATCCACTGCCAAAACAGCCCTCTCCTGCAAGGTAGTTGCATAATATATGGAAAAATCTAGAGGACAGTGCCTTCCATCCCAGGAGTAGTTAAGTTTTTAAGAGGCTGTTTGTGTCAATGGCCAAGTTCTGCAAAGCTTTATAAAATGTGCATCCTCTTCACACCACTAATTCCATCAAATCTGATGAAGCTAACTGTGGGAGTTAGGACTACAAACACAGGATCAGGACTATAGCATGTGAAATCCTCAGAGATGAAAGTGCGACATAGTTTGAAAATAGTATTTCTATTAATAATGAATGCTCTCAATTTATACCAGATTTTGTAATGTTTCTGGGTACGCAGTGTTCTTCTGTTGTTGTCCCAGATGCTCTCCTTTCTGACTGATTTGATTCCCTTTTGCAAATGAGCACCCCCTACTCACCCTGGGGAAGGCACTTAAGGGAAAAAGGTAGTTAAAATTGCAAACCTAGGGAATTGACTGTAATAACGTGCAGGGAAATTCCATGTAAATGTGGTCCTTAATTTCTTAGGCCTCTGCAACTTATCAGTACCTTTCAACAGGGCTAATGTCAGGTACTGTACAGCATTCCTTATTTTCAGAAAGCTGTTTCCTAAGATCCAGATGATGTTATAAGTGGTATAACATGACTCAAAGTAGTTTTGCCAGATGTGATATCCCCTGTTGCAGCCTCAAATAGACTGAGAATGAGGAATGCATGCTCCATTAATTTCCATTGGAGTGAAGAATGCGTTACTCCTTTGCCATTCCCATACTAAGAAATCTTCACAGTCACAGCTTTATTTTCTTTATTCAGGAAGCCATATATTCCAGCATTCTCTTGTATTTGCTTTTCAAGGATGTTCACTGACTTTTTCCTTTGTCACTTCTGCAACACATACGTGCAGTCCTGTCTACACACACCAACACAAATTATGTCCTCAGGGGAATACCTACAATGACCTGTTACTTTGAGTATTTCATAGCTGGTTTTCTCCTTCCAGTGATTAAACCCACAAATTTAGTTAATGTACAGAGCAGGTTTTGTGCATAAATCTACCCCCCATAATTGCTTTTAAAATGCTGGAACCACTTTCAGATGCTGTCATCCATTTCTTAGGCGGTGGCCTCCTTCTTTTGTGCATTCAGTAAATCAAAATTTACATGACTATTTCCCACCAGATATTTGTGTAACATAGATCAGTTTTCTGTGTGGTCTTTTAAATAGCATTTTTGGGCAGATTTGGAAAAGACACATGTATAAATGAAAAGAAATTACTAGAAAAGCTCCTAAAGGATGGTAACTGCTGAACAGTCTCAGACATGTTAACAGACGGAGAAGCTCATGACATATCTCTCTCACATTGTTACACTGGTCATTACAAATCATTCATCTTGCACCACCATTCTGAAGTGTTACTTTATTATTAAAAGTGTCAGTAACTTGGTCTTTTCTGAATTAACTCCTCTTCACCTCTAAATGACAAAGAAAAGGGATGTGTATCTTTTTAGCCAGTCAGCAGAACTGCACTAATTCACACTTTGCTAATCCCCACACTCCGCTATTCACACACAGAAAATGGTGGTCTTTCACAGTAAAGCTTAAACAGCACTGATGGTATTGTAATAGATCCCATGTTACTACAATTTCTCTGTGATTATAAATACTTATCACAAAACCTTTGTGAGCATACTGGAGATGTACATCTAGGTAGAAGCAAATTGCTCGTATAAAAAAAAAGTAACAAGTATAGCCTGCTTTCTGTTGCATCATTTCTAAAAGTTTCTTCACTTTCCAGTTCAAAAATTCACTAACTGCCCCTGGACTCCCTAATCCTTGCCTGTGGCAAGGGGCTAGATCTAGATGATCCTTAAAGTTCCTTCCGACTCTAACCATTCTATAATTGTATGATATTTACACCAGTCTTTGACAGACTTGTTATTAATTTTCAATACTCAGTGGCTGCATCTTTTTGTTTAAGTGAGTTTGAAACATATCTAGTGTTTCTCACAAGACAAATAGAAAGTGTACCTAGAGAGGTTAACTCTCAGTTCATCTCAGGTACTTGCTTCCATCATGAAAAAGCATTAGTAGAAAGCTAAAATGTAGCCCAGATCCTTAGCTGATGTAAGCTGATATACTTCCACTTATTTCATAAACTATGCTGGGTTATTTCAGAGGAGGATCTGTCACAGTTCATCAGTGCTTTGAAAATTGTATAGGGTGATAATCACAGAGAATATTGCTACATGTCTGACATATTGCACCAATATTGCTCAAACGTGTTGTTTTTTTCTTGTGTAGTGAGTTGCTTTGCAACGCATGAACAATACTAAAATTAGGATGATGCTAGTAATTTCCTGATTGCTAAACTACTCTCATAATCTGAAAGCCTGAGAGTGGGAGAAACAGGTAAAAAGCTCTCGGGTTCACAGGAAGAACAAACATGCCCTTAAAATATAGTGAAACCTTTTCAAAGCACAGATACAAAGCTAAATTCAACTTCGTGGAGATTGTTTAGTGACTTACAAAACCACTAGAGTGTTACCATCATAACCAAGGTTGGCAGTATCACCTGCCAAAAGCACTGCAGGGAACGAGGCAGCGGAAGAAGGCCATCCTCACCTACTCCCTGAGACCTGAGAGCCAAGGCTGTTCCTCTTCAAATGCCTTTCTCATCAGTGCAACCTGGCAGCTCCCTGGGGCTTCCCAGCATTTCAGATGTATTTTGAAAGCAGTCAGTAGTCTGGCTGCCCAGCCCAAACATGTGACAGGTTGTGATGAGACCTTACTTGCAGGATTTCTCAATCAGGCTAAGGTTAAAAGGAGTGTGGAAGTCCATCTAATGAAGATTGTCCTTTGGAAATCTTCAGTGCCCTCTCTGCTGCAGTTACAGTTCTCCCCTTTGCTGCTCTTGCTTGCCTTCTTATTTGGCTCCTGCTCCAATTCCTTCACAGGCAGTGCCATTATAACATGTTTATTAATGAGAACCCAGGCTTCTGTTGTCCGCATCTTCCTCTACGTTCAGTGGCACTAGCATCAGCATTCCTTAGCCCCTTTCTGGTTCTGTTTGTGATCATGGGCAGTATTTCCTGGACTATAACATGAACTTTTTGCTCATTATCCCAATTCTGGTTGCTTTCCTTTGCTTTTTCAGACACCACTGCTATCAGTTCCTCACCCACCGCCACCTTTGCCAATACCACAACATTCACTGACAGCTCATTTGAAAGTGCATCACATTTACCTGCACAACAGAAGGAAAGGATGCAGTCACAGCACAGCTATGGTCACCCACATTAGCTTTGGGTGGTTGAACACAACTTTCACCCTCAAGTTTCTGACTAAATGTATCCAAAGGGGAAGGATTGCAATCCAGGGGCAGGGGAGATGTTCCTTGCTCCATCATAGGTTTGACTACAAACACATGGAAGTTATATAGCCCTTCAGATTCTCATTTATAAGATGCTGCAGTGCTGGGCACATGGCAGGACACCTCTGCATAACTCAACTGCAGTGGCATGCACCGACAGCCAGACTAGCCCTGAACACTTGAGTTAACATGGCATGGTTGCAAAAAACACTTCTCTACTTGAAAACTGCATTTTTACCTTTTTTAAAATTTATTTCCCCAGGGGACGTGTCTCTAATCAGGTCAGCTCTAAGTGGTGCTCGTCATCTTGGGCATACTGGTAATTTTGCTCTTGCACCTGCTTGTTAGATGCCACTGTATTTATGCCACAGTGCAAAACTGAGGGCTGTGAGGCACTTGCAGATTCTGCTTTCAGAGACATATAAGGAGCACAGATCGTTACTCCCTTTCCACCATCTCAACTCCTAAGCCTTTCTTTTACTAGACATTATTTGACTTTTCAGTTTTATGAACTGCACTGAGCTGAATGAAGAGTTCAAAGCAAATGACTCATTTACCTCTTTCTGTGCAGAGTCTATGGATGGACTGTGGTTTCTTCCCCTTTACCAATTATCTGAGTTTATCTGACAGAGTGCTTTTCATAAAACGGTTAATAAGGAGTATTCAAAAATACAAGCCAAATTACTTAGCTAATACTGGCCACATGAGAAACATGTTCTTTTCCTCTTCCAGCTGATTGGGTGTACTTAGACACATCTCCACAGCAAATATTTATATCTACACCATTAACATTTTACTTCAGCCTATTAGAGTTTTGGTGCTCTACTCTATTTGTAGCTCTAATAATTTAAAAAAGCTCTTTTAAAAAATTATTTCAAAACGTATATCTCTATAATAAATAACACAGATAGATTACCATCAATCTGGGCACTCAAAAATTATTGCAAAGCATGAGAGTTTCTACCTTCCCTTCAGATGATTTCTAATGTGGTAGTATAATCCTTCCTTCTCCATTTATTATCCTATTTATAATCTTCTACTAACCTTTATGTTACCATTTGTTCCTAGAGCTTACTCAAACAGGGAACCTGAACTTAAATCCTTCCCTGGGGTCTGGCAAAGATTTAGGTGGCACTGACTGCTGCTCTGCCCTTCCTCACATGGCAGACCAAAAAGTATGTGGATTTATTCTTGCCCACAAAGATTCCTTCCCATTCAAAGATATTCAAAGTGCCACAGGCACATAAAAGGCATTCCTTTGGCTGTATGGGCCCATAAACACTCCACTGAGAGCAGAACCTTATTTTCTCAATGGACCTATGTGGATGAAATTGAATACTATGGAGGGAAGTAAAATCAGGTTATAAAAATGTACCCACCCATCACTCCATGTAGCGTACATGCCACAGCTTGGTCCTGTCTTGCACCACTCTGCATTCAGAGTAGTTCCATTAAGGACATCACATTTTGGACTTGCTTCATGTCACTAGAAGCCAGAACCTGATTGCATGCAGCCACAACACACCGCATCTAAGTAGAAGTAACCTTAATGTGGACTTTCCTATCACAGCTACACAAGGCCTACTTCCTTCATACATGCTCTCTCAGAAATGTAAACCCTAAGGTAATTAGACAGATGCTTTCCTTAGCCTAAGTAAGTGATTTGAAAGTACTGACGCACAAAAGCTTTCTGGTCTCATAGCCCCACCTCCATTTAAATTTTGCGCCACACTTTTGGATCACAGTCTGTGAGCTGTCTCAGCAATGAGCCAAAACAGGCTGCACAGAACTGCTCCCACTGACGATGACATGATATGAGATACAAGATATCATGATGCCAACACCTGCAATCAGTATGTATGGCCTTTATGGCTGGTTCAATGAAAACACGGAAAAATCTTGCCTGGGAGGAAAGCTTTTTCCTCTCTGGGTTTTGGGGTTCTGAGAACTTGCTTAGCCCAAGGCAGAGAGCTTCAATGAAAGTTTCCACTGTGACCAGACCTCAGACCATGCTCATGGCACCACTGCTACAACCCCAACTACACAGTGTCACAACCAGCACGTGTTAAGCCCAGGACTCATGGAGGATTGGTAGGGAGCAAGAAGATTTCTCCTCTGCCTGCTGCACCAGATTGAAAGCCTTGCATCCCCCACAGCACATTGCATGTCATACCCAGCTTTACCCCAATTGTCTGTTGCTACCAGCTCCCATCCCCAGACAGCTTGCTGTAAATGAGAGCTGCTATGAGGGTAAAACAGCCAGGTACCCAACACAGCAGCAGTGAATCCAGGCTCAGCTGCCCCCCTGCAGACACCCACTGTCAACAATGTACATCTTATTGCTATAAATAAAAGAAGAAAAAGAAAAATCTTACTACCATAGATAAACAAGGTCTGAAACACTGCTCTTGCCCAGCCAAACCCGCATGAGGCATTCTTTGCCCCCAATAGGAAGTGAACTCTGCAGTCTAGCACTGAAAGTCAATGCTGAAAGCAAAGACAAGTTCCATCAGCCTCCAGGAGGAGCAGTGAGGGGAGCAAGGGAAGGGAGAGGTTTTGCTCCAGGGGAAGGGAAGAAAGGGACTAAGGAGTACGTGCACCCACATGTGAAGCTCTGACAAACAGCCATGTGATTTATCATCATACTCCCACTTGTAACTCTAACCTAACAGTGTGTCATCTTTACTTTTCATGTTATTTATTTACAAGTGCATTTTCAGTATCAACCCTTTCATTCATTAATCCTAATGTGGCCTTTTTCAATGTCTACTTACCATTTTAAATACTTACTATAATTTACAGGGCTTTCTTGAACACATCTAAGGTATATTATATGGGGCTAGCTTAATGGAAAGTCTTGTACACCAAAGCAGGAAAAAAGCACATTTAATTTATGGCAGCTTTGAGTTTTGTTCATAATTTACTTCTATTCATATAAAGCCACACCAATGAGAATTTTCAGTGGCAATGTAGGAGGAAAAAACCAATAAATGCTGATCTTATTATTCATTTTTATTTTGAAAGCTTTCCCATGTTGCATTCTGGGATTATGTAAACTACTTATAACTTAGCAATGTAATTTTGGCATCACACTATAAAAGAAATGCAGTGTAATGGCATGTGGACCATGGCAAGACTTTGTTTCAGCTGTGGTCCTAAGAGCAATATCTAAAGCTTTTTGATATTGAAGAGTCGGAAGATTTCAGTTGTATGTATCCTTCACCACATCAGTGTCAACAGCAGCTGAAGAAGCTCAGCACACTCATGCATCAGTCCTTGGCAAAGAAAAGGCTCTTTCAGCTCACCCCTTTCTTCTGCTGATTCATTAGAAAAGTGGGGGGATCACCAGCTTCTGCTCCACAACATCAATTCCAGTGCAACCCCATGAAACACTGAAAACAGATGGGGCTGATGATGTAATGGACAAAATAAGAAACATTACATGGGTTTGATTCTTATTTTTATTAAGATTTTTTGAAAATCATCCCATTTTGGGCAGACGTCCCACTTTAACCGCAAAGAAGCAGGACCCTGAGAAGTTTTTCATACCCAAGCATCACAATGAAGTGGGTTGAAGAAGGGAATAAAAGGTCACCAAAATGCAGGCACAAAGCTGAGCAGCAGCATGGGCAATGCTGTGGGAGTGCCTCAGGAGTTCACTTGCACAGAGCAGCCTTTTGCCCAGGTACCTCTCTCCACAGCTCAGCTCCCAGCCCCATATGCACTGACTTCAGCTTGCGCTAGCAGAGAGCTTGTATGCCTCAGTCTGTGAAAAATGTGGACAGGGGTAAAGCACACAGCCATAAATCTCCATTGCTCCATGGGGAAAGGATGTTGGGTTTAGGTGAAAGATGCAGCCAGGTTGCTGTCAGTGGGTAAAGTGGCTCACCTCCCTGTCATGTAGAGAGCAAAGGACCCTTGGTCCCTCCCATACTTTGATCCCCAGCATCTTCTGCTCCATCCTCAAGGTCTCTCTGACACCCTTTCCATCTACCCTTTCCCCAGCCCCAGCAGTATATTCATGAGGTGAGAGGACAGCCCAGTGAAAGACCAGAAGAAGGCAGGTACACTCCGCTCTGAGCGTTTCTTGGGCTTCTGCCACTGTGCTTCTGATCCTGGAGCCTGACAGGCAGAGAAATCTGGCCAGCACAATCCCATCGTCTAATATTTTCCATGGAGAGGTGGAGCTATGGCTGGTGGAACATTTTCATAAGTCACCGAAAGCAAGCAGAGCCCCTTCCATCCCTCCAATTCTGGCTGCACAAAGACTGTCTGTTCCTTACGTGTGCAGACCTTAACAGCATTTCTCCTTTGAGAAAGGTGACTTCTGGTCACTGTTTGCAGGGGACACAGGAAATTGCTTTTGGAAAAGCATATTGAAGGGCCCATCCAGGACATGGCTCCTCCAGGGATATGTGGTCCTGCAGGTCTTCCTCAGCACCGTTGTAAACCTGCTGCACCAGCAAAGGGGCCCTAGAAAACCTGCCTGCCATGGATCACTTTTATGGCAGTACCTTGAATGCAAATCAAATGTTTGGAAATATGAATATCCTTAGTACAGAAGAAATAGGAAAATAAATGCCATCTTCCAGTTTTGTCAGAAGACTGCTCTCCTCACTGGGAAAAGGTCTGGCCTGTGCAGTATATGTGATATAATGGCTGAACAAGTTTAATTCAATTTTAAACTTTCCTATGAGTCTTAGCATTTTCCTGTTCACTGAATATTATGACACAGGGCCACTGTGGTTTGTAAGGGATTTTAAAGATTGAATGTGAAAGATCCTGCAAAGCAAAAAAGATTACTATTTGTTGCTAATTTAAATAATAGCATGAATGCTCAGAATGTCTCGCCTCAATCTTCCCTTTTTTTTAATGACCACCCATTTGCAGTTGTAGTTTTGTGCCTGCAATTAATTGTGCCTACTATAGAAACTGTGGGTTGCACTTAATTGTGACTTTGGCTGATAGCATTTTGACATCTGGCTCCCTGGTTATTCTTGCAGATAGGGAGGCTTTTTTAAATACTTGTTCATTTGTCATTAAGTTAGGCCAAACAATTTCAGGAACTCAGAAGGGATGCAGTAAAGACTTTGGAAGATAAACATCACTCCGCTATTGACACTAGACCAAGAGAAATCTCTGGAGGCTCATTTGTGGCTTTGCCACAAGCAGTGAGCAACCTATAACATACACTGTGTCGCTTCAGAAACAGACCAGGAATTGCTGGGGCCTCCACTACAATCAAGGATGTGATTCCCACATGTCAAGTTATGCCCAGCTTACATCTAGCTACACCAAGCACAGAGGAGGGCATGGGATAAGAGCTTGTTCCTTGCCTTCCAGGAAGAATTGTGTTGCTCACAGTCAAGCACAGAATGCCTCGATGTCAGTGTTTCTGCAGAGTCAATTAGCTAAATGAAAATTAACTTTGGAAATCTCTAGCCTTACTGCTTTTGCAACACTAGTTGCAACTGTAGGCATAACGTCCCCATCTGGTCTTTGCTTTTTTCTGCAAGGGAGAGACAAAGCGAATCAAACATATAGTCTGCAGTACCCAACCCTGAGGTGTCTGCTTCATTACAGCACACTGGGCAACTGAGAGCAGGGTGGAGTCCAGCTTCTCACCTGATCCTAATCATTGGTCACCCAGATGTCCATGGAAGCAAGAGACATTCCTGCAATAGCTGCTTTCACAGTACGAGTGTGGAGACGTCACCATGGCCTCCCTACAGAGCTGGGGGGACGTAAGCTTTAACCTGTGAACGCTTGAGATCTTCTGATGGGAAATAATCATGCTCTTTGTGAAGATGGACATTTTTCCTCCAAAAGTAACCAGTCTTCCACACCCTCTCTTTAACTTTTTTTCTCACCCAAGTGTACCTTATTCAGAAGGATGTAATCATGGTTTCACACACAGAAATAAAGGAAATTGCAGAAGATGGCCAAGATTAGAAGTCTGCCTCTGTCTCCCTCTGTATCTGTACTAAAGAAGTCCTGGTATGTTCTTTGTTGTTATAAAGCCTGCCTTGGAGCACTTGCGGTGGCTAGGAAAGAGTTCGGCAGAGCCAAACTACAACTAATTCACTAGAGATCGAGTTGTGTCCAACCAAAATTTAATTTGGTTGTGCTGTTTAACACAGGGTAACCTAAAAGAAGAACAAGTGAGATCCTCTACTCACCAGCATTGAAGGAGAAAAAATCGCTGATGTGCAGAATTGAAGACTGTTACATACCCAGAACAATGGGGCCCAGGGAGGGGTGACCAAATGCTGGGATGAGGGATGTGGGCTGCTGTGTGGGCAACCAGTCATTCCATGCAAAAGACAATCAAGCCAGAGCCCTGCACCAAGAGAAGGGAGGGGTCGGGGTCAAGTGGGGTGCCACTGGGGGAGCCACTGCTGCACTGAGTGCACTGGCACCGATTACATGTCATCAGACACATTTCTCTGGCAATTGAAACAAAATCTGGCAACACTGCTCTGGAAATACAAAGGAAGAAACATTAGACTCCTGCTGCTGCACTGGTGAGACTGAAGGGAGCTGACTGATAAAACCTATGGGGAAAAAAATTCTATTTTTTTGGGTAAAGTGTGCATGAGGGATTAATATATCTGAGTATTTGTTTCCCTTAACTTCGGTATAATATGCTCTATGTTGATCTAGTGAACAACAAGAAAAAATAAAGTTAAAATAAGGTTGAGTACAGCCATTCAGCTGTCAATCTAAAATCTTATTAGACATGTTTGTCCTCAAATTCAAGTATAACATTTTTTTGATTGATAGAAAATGACAGGTAGTAAAGTTATGCAATTATGCATGGAGGTGACATTTTTTCTCCAATAACACTTTAGGAATGTAAGAATTTTGTCATCCTCACTACCTGCCTTGTTGAGAAGATGTGATTTACACTCTTATCTTGGGGGAAGGGAAAAAGAATGGTTGCTACCTCAGTGAATGATCTGTGCATATTTTAAATTGGAATATACATCCTTTTTATAGTACTATATCCAGGCATCTTTTCTGAGAAGAGTTTCTTTGGGACTGGATGTGTTTTTGAACAGCAGCAGCAGGAAGTACATTCAAGCAGGAGGTTGACATACTGTAGCAAGAAGACCTGACATAATACCCACGTACTGGATCCTGCCCAGAGTCCAAACACAGCCTAAAATTTAGTTGGTCATTTTCCATCTCAGGGACTAAAGACTGAAACTACCTGCACATACATTGTTTTCTTCCAGCTTCTGCTGCCCAGCACCTGACACCTGCAAATTGGATGCTTTACAGAACTGTAAGTTACGAAGTCCACAACATTCAGCATGTGCAAATAAACAATTTATATTAACAAAGCAGGCCTCAGGGTTCAATGCAAAATGACAAATTTCTCTCTGAGTGAAACTATGCTCTACACATATTAGCAAAGAAAGGGTAAGACAGAGGAGACCTTTTTAGGAACTTTTAGGAACTGTGAGATACAAACAGGACAGCAACAACAAAAAAAGGACTATTATACTATTCCTAGCACCTGATTTAGAAAGCAATCGCCTGCACTCTCAGTCAGTAGTGGTGCCAACCAAAGCTAAGCATCCAAAGCAATATACCTCCCCATGCCCCAGCCAGCTGCACACAGTGACATGAGACCTAGCAGGTGGTAGGATGAAGCTTACCCAGAGTGTAGGAAACATCTGGGCTAAACTGGGCTCTGCATTTCTGGACATACATCGAGGAAGAGCCATCCTGCAGCCCTTCCCTCCTTGATGAAGCAGTCATAAGGCATTAATAGAAGGGCAACTTTTTGATACATAGCTGATAAAATATAGGAATTAGGCTAATATTAAACCAAATGAGATGTTTGAGATATAGTCTACTAGGAAATATTCCCATATTTGATTGTAATGTGAATCTTTAAATCTCACAAGGACGTCTGTCTACACAGCTACCGGTATAGGTGATAAAAATAGACATAAACTCCAAGCACATGGTTCTCACCAGAAATCTGAGATTACACTTTTGTTCACAGTTCAATATTCTGAGATTAATCTCAGTTTAAACAAACAGGGCAGCTATCAGCCTTTTAACCTAAGGGGGTTGTTAGATTATGTACATTACTTTAACACCTCAGATCCAGGTGCAGAAGAATACATGGTGACAGAAATGATTGAAGCTTTGACCTCAAGTCAATGGGAATGTTCTTATTTCTCCCAATAGGAACTGACTATTTTCCCTAAAAATGGAATGTATACTTTCAGTTCTGAATCTGTAAAATTAAGCATTTTCTCAGACACTAGTTTTAGAAAGGTGGCTTATTACAGTGTTTTCATTAAGTATGGCTCCAGCTTCTTGCATTTGTCTTTTTGTACCTTGCTGCTTTCTGATTTTGTCTTTAGCATCATGGCCAAGCACTGACAGCAAATATACACAATAGCAGCAGACTGCCTTTCATTTTTATAAAGAAATAAACGACAGTAGTGATCAGCTAATGCAGCTCCTCACCCATTCAGTCACTCCTGAGAGTTCCTTTACTGGCTGATCTACTCATTAGTCAGGGTTAAGGTAACACTGCCAGATGAGTGCTTTGGGGAATGGAAACCACATGGGGCCAACTTGCTGGGAATGGTGGCCTCCCACCTCTGTGCTGAGATAGGAAGAATGGAATTAAAGGTGCAGAGACTCACTAGATTACTGCAAGATCTTTCCCATCCAGCTGGAGGAGTCATTTATTGTGTCCTATGTGACAACTCCAGAAGCAAGAATGTTCTCTGTTTCTTCTGAAGCCCATTCCTTAATCAAAAAGGGGGAAATATACAATCAAAATCTCTCACAGTTAAGGAATGTATCTTGATATCCTGTCTAAATTCTCTTGTGATATTCATCCCATCAAAACCTCTGAGGCCATCCTAAATCATCCTCTTCCCTACTTGGTGTTTATGTCTTTCTGTTACTTATACATCATTGAAGTGTACTCCTAATCAAAATATAATTCACTTAATCTTGTTTATAAATGAATCCCCTAAGACTCTTAATCATTTGGATTACTCTTCTCTGGACTCTTTCCAACTTCTCGACAGTGTTCTGAGATTGACGTGTCCCAAACTGTACACAGTACTTTTGATGCAGCCTTAGCAGTGCTATATAGAAGGAAACTGTTGCTGGAGCTTGTCAGAGGCACTCTGAGGAAACCAAATGGCATTGCCTTAATCTATTTATTCCATAAGAAAGCATCATGATTTGACATGATTTGGCATCTTCAGAGAGAAGCATTTTCATTTTTATTTTTGAAATAACTTCCCATTTTGCTATTTTGAACAATACTTTATACTATTTAGACACATGTTCTGCATCGAGGCTGGAGTGCAGTAGCTGCCAGTATGAACAGTTGCACCAAGTTTTGCTGGTTTATTTTCAATCAATCATCAATCACATACGTAACATCATCCAGTCTCTCATTCACAATACTTTATTATTTACTGTTATCAACTTTGCTTTAGCGCTGACCATGTAGAAACCCAATCCCTTACTCTCCAGTTTGTCCTCCTCCACCCTTTCCCACAACATTATAAAAAATGTTAAATAAAACAAGACCTAGCTCACATGCCTATGTTGCACCACTGGAAGAAGTCCCCAGCAACTCAACACCTCAAATTATCATTTCGCTTATTTTATGGTCCTTCACTTCACTCTTGGTTTACATGGCAATGCTGATATTCACATCAATGTTAATTCATACTTCAAGTAAGATTTCAGGAAGGCCTGAAGCTACGTGCTTCAGGAGGGTCCAGATGCACTACCTTCCCTTTGCTTTTTTTGCCTACTTTGGTAACTTGATCTGAAAAAGCAATAAGGTTTGTTTGTGGTGATATATTCTGTAGAAAACCTTATTGTTAATTGTGCTTATGGTTCAATTTCTATTTTAATATACATCCCATTACTTTATCAAGGATAAAAATTGGACCACTGAATGCTTAGTGCCTGGATTGTTTTATTCTTTGATTTTTTTTTACTTTCTACCTTTTAGAAGTTCAGTATTTCATTTGCTTTTTTTCCCCCAGCCCACTGGTTCTTTCCCATCACACTCTGTAACTTTCTGTAAGTAATTGCCAGTGTTTCTGTAAGTTCATTAGCTAATTCCCTTAACACTCTGAAATGCATGCACACCTGCTGATCTGTATATATATTCAGATGTTTTAAGTATTCTCTTACCTGCTTTTCATCAATAGCTTTGACAAAGTCGTTATTGCTCCTTAATTATCCATTTCTCCTTCCCTTATTTTTCTTGTTTAACAGATTTTTATAAAGTATTTAAATAGTTTACCCATTTTAAAACCATAATTGATTTAATTTTCGTCCTCATTTATTAATGAGTCTACTTTCTCTCCCGTAATTTTTGTTCTCTTAATATATTTCATACGCTTTTCTTCTTTTGAACCCCTTTGACTATTGCTGACACATTCCTCTTCCTGCTGTCCTAAGAAGTCTTAATCCAGAGAGGTTTTCTTTGAGTACTCTTTTTTGATGAAACTAGGGAAAGGTTATGTTTATTTACTTACTTACTTCTTTCCCTGTTGCCAGTAAAATGCTGTGGGATTGTGTTCTGGGTTTTTTAATTTAGCTCTCCCTCCATTTGTTACCACACCTACAAATTGTTTCTCTCTGATTCTGCTATTAGATAGCATCTACCTGTGACTCCTGATGCCCATGGGGTTGCCATCTGATGAAAATCCAGATTCTTTCCTCCCCACCTTGGCCCTTTTGTTTATTATTTACTCACCTGTCATATATTTCCAATCCTCTTAATCAGAGACCAACCTGTCAACGTTTCAGTACAATATCAGTAAGTGTCCACTCTTCGTTTTGGACCTTTAATCATAAAAAGACTTTAAAGGGTGTGGATGTAATCCTGATCCTGCCTTCTTCCATTTTCATTTGCTTTTCACTGGTGGTGTCAATGAAAGCTGGACATCTCACTTTATTCATGCCTACAGACAGCTGGTCTAACAACTCATAACTGGAGCAAGCTTTTGGAGTTAACATTCTGCCTATTAACAGATACCTCTTTCCCCATAAGCAACAATCAATCTGGGCTCCTTGAGATACAAGGTTTTAAAAGAGGCAACAATTTAGCTGGGGAGCTGGGGAACTAGGGATCAGAAAAGGAGATTTTTCATGGGAAGTGGTGGTTGGAGCAGGTTGGGTAATCTTTTCCTGCTCTAAAAGCAGAAGCTCAACTCTAAGAATAACTTGGGCAATGCAGGGGGAAAGTGAAAACAGCCAGGTACACAAAGAACACATTGTACATGTACATTGACTAATTGTGCACCACAAGGAGCTATTGATGCAAGAAGTTTTGCCTGAGAGAATTCATAAAAGACAAATTCCAAACAGGCAAAAAAAAAAATGAGGCACCGAGGAAAAAAGCATAAAGTTTTGTACTGTAAAATAAGAGGAGACAGGAACCAGAGCAGAAAAAGGAGCAAGAATGACATGCAGTAAAGAGTGAGAAGAAGTTAAAAAAGACGAATTACACTTGGGAAGAAGAGAGAGTGCTGAAGTTTGCACAAAGAAGCAGGTCTGTCTGACTGAGAAGGATAATCAGGAAGCCTCTCTCCAGAGGTGATCTAGAAATTGGAAGAGTAAACTGCATGCCAGGGAGTGTAGGGTAGGTTGGGGGCCTGAAGAATTACTGCCTATCTTCAGCACCAAGAGCATTGTCAGATCAAGGATGTTTTCATTAAGAAAGACACTCGAAGTGAGTTATCTGTCAGATATCTTCAGTAGGAAAATGCTAGTGCTCAGAGATTAATGAAGCTACTTAAGGAAGTCACCTGAATAGCAGAGCACACAGATTGCGAAGTGAAAGAAATAGATTGCAAGGAAAGCCTCCAGACTTAACTGAACCAGCAACCACCTCGAACTATGTTATTTAGAATTAAGCCATGAATTGTTCTTGAAGAACAAGAAAAGGGTCCGAACAGTAAAGCAAGCTATTTCTTCAGGCAGATAATACAGGGACAAAGTGAGAATCCTCCCTAAAAAGGAAAGTTTTCTGGAAAATTCAGCTGAGTTAAACCTTGCAAAGGAGATTAAAACAAATAGCAGCCATTTCTTCACCTGTCTAAATAAAAAGAGAACACAGAACAAAAAAATGGAGCTCCTATATAGAGGGAGAATGTAGCAGAGGATAAAGTTAACCTACAAATGGCCTAAAACTACATTAATGCTTTTACTTCCATTTTCAATGAAGGTGGCATGTGGATAAAGGGTAATTAGTGGAAAAGCAGGGATTAAACCCCACCACATTCATTGCAGAAGCAGAACTCAGATAGTGTAGTGTAGCATGCAGAAGAGAGATTAATACCCTGAATTTTTGAGGCACTATTCCACTTGGAACAAACACTCTGATAACAAGCATTCTTAATTTAGGTATCAGGTCACGAATCATACCAAGTCTGCATCCTACTTGAATTCTCAGCCTCGGTTTCCTTTCCTGCATCTGTCCCAGCCATCCATTCAGCTTCCCCTTCAGGTTCCCCAGACTTTTTAACAAAGACAGCACACACCTTCTCCCTAGTTCTGTTCCACAAACCCACTGATTCACCTGAGGATTTTGGTGAACAGGTTTCTAACAGCATTCATCATGGGGTGTGAAACATTTCAAGTAAATTACTTAAGTCTGGCAAAATTATAAGTATCTGAAAAACAGAATATTACAGGCAGGGTTTTAGGATGGTAATAATGTAATAAAGTAAGAGATTAGATCAGTTATGAAAATATCTTGTCTCTGATAGCACAGAATTTCAGTGAGGTGCCCGCTGTCTGAGTACACTATCTTTTCTGTCAGCAAACCACTTCAAGTCACAAAAATGCATGAAGGAAAACACTTCCAGCACCTTCCAACACCTCACCTCTAGCTAAATGCCTCCTTATAAGCCCAACCTGACTAATAATGTGAAGGATAAGGTCCTGACAGAGTTAATAATAAAGAAGCTGTGAAATTTATACTGAGCTGACTGATTTGAGAAACACCATGTCACCTTCCTTGTCTCCCAGAGAATTTAGTTTTTGTTTTGGTTATTGTTAACTATTCTTTGTTAGTTACAAGCCAAAAGCAGAGTCTATTTTACATCATCTATATTCCTTCTTCCTTAGTGGTATTCAATGAGTTGAAGGGTCTGAAAACTTGTTCTCAGCCAAGCCAATATCCTATGAGTTATAAATGACATTTCATCCTCATATGCAGATTTTTCTGTGCCTAAGTGAATTATTTACAAGGTACAGCTTGTGGGCTCCAACAATCAGCTGCCAGAGATTTACACCGACACTGAATCCCTGCTCTCCTGCTGGGAGAATGTGAAGTTTTCCACCGCTCTTGAAGATCTTAAGCCTTAACAGAGAATAGCTCTTCCCAAAGCTGGCACTGCCTTTCTTGGGATGGTGGCTGACTAGACTTTGCTGAGGGAAAGAGAATAATGGTGAGCTGAAACACCAAGAGTGACTTCCTCAGTAGCTTAAAATAGTCTCTTCTTTTTTTTTTTCCCCTCTGCATGCAGCTGCAAATCAAAAATATCATGGATCATTTAAGTACTGTACTTCCAGCCCTGTATGCATAATACCAAAGGTAGTCATAGCATTGGTTTTTTCTTTTTAATAAGGAAAAATCCTATAGAAATTGAATGTTACTGTGATCAACAAAGTAATGGGAAGTTGAATAAGAACGATAAGGAAATTATCAGTTCCCTACTAAAATCTACCTTCAGATTTAAGGGACCAAGAGAAAAACTTTAAAACCATATCAGATATAGGATAAATTATTTGAAGTAAATTGTGAAGTACTTTGAAAGCTGTATTGTTCTTACTGAGTCTTTTCATGTCAGACAGTGTCATGGAAAGCAAAGCATCGTGAGATGGGGTTGAAGTTACAAAAGTAATGACAATGTGATGCTGCATCACCAGCAGTTGCTCTGGAGAGCATGGATATGGAGTGCATGTGGGTCCTTCTTGATGCCACAGGTGGGCTTTCTCTCTCCTTTGTAATCTTCATAGCTTCTCACTAGCTTTCAATACTTCCATAATGTTTAGAAAGCTAATGTTTTTTACACTTGGGTGAAAAAATTATAAGAGCCATGTTGCAACTTAATCTCTTAAGAAAAGCAGTAAAAGCCATCTACATGATACATGTGAGTAGCAAACAATGTAAAAGAGTCATTTGGGGGAAACAATTCCTCCATGGCAGGAAAACAGCCCAGAAGACATAACAATTTTTTTTCTATTTAGGTATCTGTGACCATGAAATACCCAATGTGATTCTCTCTTTCCTTCCATTTGAATCTCCACTGACAGGACATAATCTGCCACTTCTTCATTTCCCTCTCATCCAGTTTATTTGTTATATTAGACTGGCTGTAAAAGTGTTTGAGTATGCTTTTACACAACCAGCCTTCTTGGGGGAAAAAAGACTAACTGTCAGGCTCCGGCCACTGATAGATAAAATACTGGTACTTCACTCCCCCCAGGTCACACATGGCAGAGTTTCATGTAGAGGCTAAACATTCAGTAATACTTTTCAGTAAAATATTTTCACCTTTCGTGGCTTTGGGACTTGATCCAGCTTGTCAGTTCAACACATACGTACATGCTTAATTATGCAGTATGTAATTCTCATCAACTCTAAGAATCAATGTGTGTGTTGCTGAATTTGGGACCCACATCTACACCTGAGGCTCACTGTCTGTCTGTTAATATCTGACTCCGTCTACTGCTGCCTCTGTGAGACCCCAATATCCTCACTAACATCCTTTGCCTCTGAGCGGGATGTGGGGAGCACAGCTGAGCTAATCACTTGTTTTCCAAAGGATAGTGTGTGCAGGAAAGCCTAGAGTGTTTTTGAGAGAGAAATATCCCTGGAAAGCAGATCAAACTTTCCTGCAGGAAGGAAGAGTAAAGTTTGATTCCACATCATTCCCCTTGCTGATAAAAGTGTTGCATTTGTGTTGAGAATCTTCCTCAGCATACTAGTAAATACCTTTTCTCCTTTAAACGAAAGAACAGTAAAATGACAATTAATTTGGACTAGGTAAAATATATAATTACCTAGTCATAAAATGGACCATAAAAGTACTACATTATTGAATCCATTTCATTAGTAGCAGGTACATAAAAACTGTTTTAGTGTATAAAGACGTAAGTATTGTGCTTCATTGTTTTCAAATGACAGTGGCTTACTTTTTCTTGGTTTTGCAAACCAGACCTCTCAGCAACATTACTACAGCAGTTGTTTAGACTCCTCTTCATTGTCTTGTCTATGTTATCCTAGCTTTGGCTTGAAACAACTCAAAAGCATCAACATAACTTGAGAAGTCTAAGCCAAAATCTGTAGGTCATATAAACCCAGACTGAACGTTGATGTAAGTAGTTTTACCTTGAAAGGTAGATAGCTATTTTTCCTTTTTTAATATGAAAATTAGGGGGTGTTGCAGACAAATTGGAAAGTTAAGGAGTAGAGGCAACCCTGTAGAGCTGCCTTCCTAACTTTCATCTCATTATTTGTTTGCTGTTTTCAATCTGAAAAGCTCACAAGTCTTTCAAGATACACACAGCTTAACTATAAAGTACATTCTAGCAAAAAAAGAAAGAAGAAACAGAACGTTAGAAGATGAGGAGACTTGTTTTCCAGGAGTTTTTTAATCGGTGGTAAACCCAGTGTACCTGCCTTGCAATGTCATACATGCCTGTGAAACATAGCATTCTTCATTGATCAAGAATCCAAACTGGCATAAAGAACTTCTTCATTAGGACATCAAAACTGTAGGAATATTTTCAGTTGTTGGTGCAACTTTTTCTTGGAAGTGCTTTCACTTATTTCATGACCACCTAAGGCTCTCTAAGCTACACAGCAACACAGTTTGAGACATCTCTGTGATGTTCTGTACATCATATAGTTGCTAACAACCTGTCAAACTCATCCTGACACCAAACTGAGAAGCTGATGGTTTTGGTAACGTATTAGCAGAGATGAAAAAAGATGGTCCTCATTATTGTAATAAAACCAACAGAGACACACTGAGAATCAATTACTGATTCTGTGACCTGTTGAACTAACCCTCAGTCAAGTGGGGAACTGCACAGAACATCTTACATTATCAAATGATTTAGGATGGATTGCTGTCTGAAGACTTGCAACAAGTCAAGGCAAATACGTTTCCTTAAATTGTAGCTTGCTTAATTACCTCGTTCCTGAGCACAAAGATCAAATTGAGCAACTTAAGGTGCTGAAGCACTCTGCCAGCTGGACATGAAAAGGAAATAATTAACACACACAAGAGCTAAGTTTAAGGATGAGAATCCTACTGACAACAGCAAGGAGATCCAAAGTTAAGGCAGACACTGTGTCCTTGACTGGATCCATGTGCCTACAATTTGCAGCACATATTGGATTGGGGAAGAGCGCCATGTGTTGCAGCCATTTCAAGTAAGCAGATGGCTTTTTAAAGTGCTCGGTTTAGGGAAAGCAAAGCCCTTTCAAAGGCTGGCATTTCACTCTCATAATTTGTCACAGACTGTTCCACCTCTTGCCTTCGCAATGCCCGCGTATCACCAAGAAAATTCCCTCTCATGGAAGGTACTGTGCAAACATATGAAAAGATGTTATGTTCCCTGATACAATGAAGTGACCAGTGAGACAGGAAACTAGTAATGATATTTCATGTTTTGAAAGCAATGACCAACATTAACTTATTTTCCTTTGCAAAATGCCAGCCTTGAGAGAGAAAGCTGAAAACCCTGTTTGGTGTCTACCTACGCTTCTCAGGGCCTTCACGCCCACAGCGGCATCTTTTTCCCTACTCTGAGCATCTCCCAAAGGTAACGCCTTTCTTTCATAACCAAATTCAGCAATGATAAGGTGCAAAGCAATTGTTTACCAAGGAGAGCTGAACCTCGAAGCCTGACTTTCATCCATTACTTCCTGCATTTTTTAATAGGATCTCTCGTGCCTGCTGGAATAGTCACCCAAGACGAACAGAAAAAGACACCTCATTTTAACATATCATCTTGAAGGATGGACTCTTTGGAGTACTGCACACTACAGATTTGTTATGATCAGAGGGGCCAGATGTCACCAGCTGAGCCGTTCATTTGATGCTGCGCCATTGCTCGGTGCTGCTGCCATAGATACTGCCCTGCCCTTATGGTGGCTGCTGTGATTCATTGAAAGTAATATCATCCCAACTGCCACTCCAGGGAATCTTGCAGGCATGATTTTCTAACACAGCATGACCCATTAAAAATAACTGCCAGGAATCCTGCGCTTTATAAAAGGGCATCTTCATTAGCTCTCGCGGTGGGTCGCCAGAATGTCCCAGGCGCTACAGTAGTCACGGGGTAATTTGTAGTTATCAGAAACATTGCATTTAATGTCTTTATTCCTGTGGAGCTGGAGCCCACTGGTTACTAAACACAGACTCCTCCTCTTAAATCACAGAAATTAAAGAGAGAAGGGACCCATCAGATTATTTTGTCAATCCGCTCTTTGAATGCAAAATTGGCAAATGTATAGTCTTCGCTGCCAAGACATTCGGTGCCAGGGACACTCACCACTGTGCTACAGGCCACTTCACTTATCAGTGCCTACTAGTGCTTGGCCTTTCTCCTAAAACAATGAATTCCTGGGTATGCTGTGAAGCACTTCGTCCTTCACATAGAACTGCATCCAAAGAACAGACTCTAAATGATTGCAGAGGGCTGTGGATTTGGTTTCTCACCTGCTCTATTTATTCTTCCAAATATACTGGAATAGGAGCTGATGTTTTACTTGGATAGTTAGACAGAAGTATTCTAAACTTCTATTTTTATCAGGTCAAATGGAAAACTCCTTTTTTTCCCACAACTAAACAAACCTTCCACATAAAAATAACAGCTTTAGTTCTGCATGGACATGTTCTACATGGGCATCAACTGTCAGTCAACAAATCTTATACACCCTATTGCTTATTAAAACAGATGCTTAACTCCCTGAAGATCTGTTCTGATTCTCAGCAATGGAGCTCATTCTATGGTGGTTTGGCAAAAGCAAAGTTACCCAAAGAAGAAAAGAAACACATGACGGATGTCACAGATGAGCTTATCAACCTGGTCCACAGATGCTATGATGATGAATGTCCTACAAAAAAACACCCCAGAGTAGAGTTAAAAGGCTGTGGTAACTAGCATTAAAAGAAACCTAGGCCCAGAAACACATTTTTTTCAGCCTCTTGTGGTAAAAGTATTTCCTCTTGTATTATTGGTTAAGTATTGATACAAATTCAGTGGCCCACATGAAGTTATGAAGTGTAGATTCTCTACATCGTTGAGTATGAGCTATAATGCTTTGGGCCATAGCAGCAATTCATAACAATGAGCAATAAAAAATAAATTCCAACACATGTCTTGCTCTGCAAGGGTGTGGACTGAGTTTCAGTTCAAGTTTCTTGCAGGACTGGAAAAAAGGCCTCCAGGCTATGTTGCAGTTTCTGAATGATGTCCAAGAATGAGCCCTAGTTCTATGGTGACTATATCAAATAGGGAGCAATTCTTTCCATCATATGTTACCTCCCCAGTCATTATGAAATCATTTGGTATTCACTGTGATAACAACAATCATTAATGCACTCATTTGGCGTTTGTATGACTTGTCTTATGCACTTCCCCAGGAATTCCATTGTAATTAACCACTAGTTAATGTAAATAGTAATGGACATTTAAACTAAAGCGTTACCAGACAGGGTCAGTAGTAGCAGAGAATCAACGTGTTCATGAAACCAGCTACAGTTACTTTAAAAAGCTCCTCTGACAGTAATAGTAAATATGTCAATCAGAATTGGGGGCTGTTAAAGGCGTTTTCATCTGAAAAATATATTTAACATTCCTCCTGCTATTTCTGCGTCTCCAGAAGAGTAGACACAAGGACAGCTTTCCTCTTACGCAGAGAACCGGCAAATATTATCATAAAACTTTTCTCTACAGGGCATTATATACTGCATCAAGTATACCAACAAAATATCAGGTGTGTTGGCATGTTGCACACGTCCTAAACTGACGGGTCACCGATTGCTTTAAACCAAGGAAACGAGCAATAACGGAAAGTGAGCCTGTGAAAAGCTAAACTAGTTTTACTGTTTGCATCACATCAGTCTTTGAATAAACTGTAGTAATGAACTGTAATAAAAAGGGATCTGGTATAATACCTTCTCCCATGCCAGACTTGTATTCCTGGAGATGTTTTAGAGCTGGAATTCACTGACCTTTGTACAAGTGACACAGATCTAGCTTTCTGGTAAGAAGCCACAAATTATCATTGAATGGAGCTATGAAGACAATTTCTTGCAGAAGGCAAAAGTAGCAAAACTTGATGTTTTGCCAGCTTTATAAAAGGCAAAAAAATTTCACTTTTCAGCCAGGGCACTTACGTGAATTATTATCATAAGAAAGAACTGCCTTTTGCCAACTATAATAGAAATGGGAACATTTCACTGTCATATGATGTGCTAGCCAGGATTCCTGTAAATAATAATAATAACAAATCTAAGTCTACCTTTAGAACCCAGTGGAAATATAACGACAATACTAGAAGCTTAACAGTCACTCTCCAGTTCATAGAATTTCACCTTCCTCAGTAATTAAAGAACATTAATCAATAATGCCAATGACTGATTTCACATTACTAAGAATCATTACATAAAATCCTCACCAACACAAGAAGCCAAAATTTGTTGGAAAAACATGTTGCAGATTTAAAATTACAATTTGTTTTGTTGTAATTGCTTCAGCTTATAACTACAGAGCAAAAAGATGCTTTTACTTGCTTTTAGGAAGTCAGAAAGAGAAGAAGCTGAGGAAACACTGGGCCTGATAGATACATAGGGCTAGCTCCCGCCAAGATAGAAAATAAAGAAAAATCCAGCCAATTTAGGATTAAACAGTAGTGAGATGATTAGGCAGTTTCTTTTCTTTCAAAGCTCACAATTATTGGTATCCCTGGCTAGTTAAAAACTTTCCAAGACTCAGTTTCATGGATTCATTTTAGTTCCATAATGAAAAATGTGACAGTTCATCACAAGGTGCTTCTTCATTGGGTGATCCCTTGGGAAACTTCATTTTAAAAACTTCATTTAAAAAATATCAGAACCAAAAAAAAATCTGACAGCAGGGTGACTGAGCTTGTGCTTTCTTATTCTTTCCACGATGAGTAAAGTCCTCTACTTCCAGGTATTTCCATCAGGTCCCCTCAGCTATATCTTTACAGGAGCAGACTTTTGCTCTTCCACATTTCAGCTTTTTAGTTTGCCACTATGAAGAGTCCCAAACTGAAAGGCACTTTGTGCAACAATCCAGTTGTGAAATGGAAAACACTAGAAAAAAAAATCGTGTTACATTTCATCTGAAACTAAAGATTTTCTGAATTTGTCAATTTTAGCTTATCTCTGAAAGACATGCAGTAGAAATCTTTAATTACTCAGAAAGTTCAGGCTTCAAAATTGTATATTTAATCTGGATTTAAAGGAGCATTTTCTGAACAGATGTGCTGGTAAGCAAACACCTGCTACTTCCTTTCTCCTGAGCATGCCTCATTTCAGTTACTTATTTACTTTTTTCTCCTCTTTGTTCCTGGTATCATAGTTTCATTTAGGTCTTTCTGATCCTGGACAGTGCTCTTTCTATTCCACTGGACCAGTGGAATATCAAAGGAACCCTGTAGGACTTTCAGCAGAGGGAATAACTTCTCTTCCTTAGGGGTTGCTGTTTTGGGATTTGAAGCAAATGGTCATGGCCTGCTTTATCCTGACCTCATCACTATGCTTATCTCAGCTACACTGCTCCAAATGGAAAGTGACACCACTACTATCAGTGCAGGGACTGCATTAAGTGTAACAGGTCCTCGTTGTGTTGAACTGACTGCGCTTGATCCTTTCCTTAAGGCAGTCAAAATGATCTGAAGAAGGCAGTTTTTATCTTTACCAACAGAAGACTGGTCCAATGCAGTAAGTTTTTCATCCTTTCTTTCTCAATATATGCTACAAAACTGATCACAAATAGTTTCTGGGTGCAATAAAATTGGGAGCCAGGCTTCTAGAGCAAGAGGGGAGAAGTAGGAATCTGGCAGCGAGTTTGGAGCCATCCCAAATATTGGGTGGTGGGTGGCAGGAAAGAGAAAGCCATCTGGTGGCTCAGATTTCCTGTATAAGGAGGTCCTCTGGTTTTAAAAATGTGGGCCTCAGCTCCTCCAGGAAACAAATGCTTGCAAAATGAAAAAGGAAATGTAATCGTTTGCCTGCAAATTTTGATACGTGATGCAGTAAAAACAGGGTTTCTAATAATGACATTTCTACATTTCTTCATTATGAGTCATGAGTAAACATGACATTTCTGCAATGCGATCTAAATATGTGATCAAAGATTAAAATGGAGCCATTTTAATATTTTAATTATTCCAGCACTGTCAGGCTTCGGAGTCTGTTATGCCAACACCCCGTGCAGAGCAAATAATTTGTAACAAAGAATTTTATCAATTTTAGCTGCTTTTTTCTCCATGTGGATTGTGTGTGAACGGGTCATTATTTTCTCAGATTTGCTTATTATTCGAAACAATCCACAACCAGTAATTTATACTAATATTTCTTGTTCTGCAGCTTCTTCACCACCAGTTTATAGCTGCCTGGGCTAGTTTTGTCTGAGCAAACAAATCACATGGCCTCATTTCTGCTGCCAGGTTGGCTGATAAGTGCTTTGCTGGGTAGGGTACTCCCATGTACGAGTTTTCTATGTGCTCTTTGCAGACATACCCATTCTCCATTTGAAAATGCTGTTCCCACAAACACTCTTGTTTATGAGTCTGTTCATTTATTACAATATTCATGGAGAATGCAAACAGGAGTGCAGGCACAGCAAAGAGAATTCAAAATTTTATCCCAGCAATTTGACAATTTTCTTTTTTCTCAGTTCTCAGCCCATTCTTACATCTTCTTTTGTTAACAGAGCTTCATAACTGGAGGAGTGCCAGCGGGTTTATCTAGGTGCAAACATCTTGTGCATTAGTAAAAATACGAAGGGAAGAGCTTTCTTCAAGTCAGTGACATACAAATTATTAGTATTTAAGCCCAAGCCCAGGAGCTCCAAAACGGTTAGGAATTGGTTCCCCTATTAGTCTAGTAGTTTCAGGCATTTAACAGTATATATCTTATGAAGCATCTGACTTGACAATTAGTGAGTAATCCCAGAGAGTTGGGTATCCATCCTGTTATCCACAAAAAATACTCATACTATTATCCACCAAAACTAGTAATATAATGTGGGTAAGACATGAGGACAACCCTTTCTTAATATGGCAAATCTAAAGAATTCAGCCCTAGAATACATCAACTAAATCCCTCTTTGTTAAATTCATATGTCTTCCCCCTGCACCCACATGCAGATGTTGCTTTTCATGCTGCCTGTGACAATCAGATCAAATTTCAAATACTCTACCAGTAAGACAATTTGACTTGTGTATTCCCTAAACTGATCCATTCACTCATGACCCTTTGTTCTGGAAACAGTTATAACCTAGCACTTTTATAAAGGATGGAAGAAGTAAGAGACAGGTGTCTCCTCCACAGGCTGAGTAAGCCTTGCTACAGAAAAACCCAGTTTGATTTGTAAGCTGGGCAGCCTGAATAACAGTTTTCAAACTTCTGAGGTCCCACAGGAGTGCTATCTCCTACCATGAGGCAAATAAACCCAATATTTATACTGGAAATGTTCCCTTTGCAGATCATGTTTGGAAGCAATTCAAAAGCAAAGAGAGATGGGCTTGGAGCAATCTGCCCATCAATTAACATTATTGAGTAATTCCTAAATTCCTGGTCTGCCAGAGCAGTCTCTTGCAGAGCGGCTCTTGCCGCAAAACCGAGGGTGAGGGGCAAGGTGCAGGGCAGAGGGGAGTACACAGCTTGCTGCTTCAGTTCAACTTTCTACGCCACATGGTGCACAGGGGCTAGAGTACCAACCAAAACTGCTTTAAAAGAGCGCCTGTTCTCTGTGAGTCACTGAGGGTGAGTCACGCACACCGACACGGGATCAGAAAGCCTTCCATTTTGCAAATGGTAAGTGATGACGATAGTTAAGCAAGGGAGTCCACTGTGACTCTCCTATTCCAAGATGTGTCATTATAAGCCTGATGGAGCTCCCACAAAGAAAATACTGTGCTCCAACTGCTTTGTTAGTTGTCCTTTCCTGGATAAAAGGAACATCCATACACATTTTAAGTTTCACCTTCACATTCTTTCATGCTTTCATCCTCAGTGGGGTGACTATGGAAAATGTCTGTAATACAGCTACATCCATCTATCAGCCTGCCTTTCCCTGCTTTATTTCAGTAATAGCCAATACCAGTGGTTATGCAGAGCCATGCAATAGTACCTCCAGGAACTAAAAAAGTGTGGGTTAGAAAGATTTTTTTTAAATTACTAAAGTATATTTTTTCATTTTCCAATCTCTACAGATGCCATTTTCTACTGATGAGTACCTCTAAATTTTGCCCTTGAGTCATTATGCACACAGTGTAAGTATGTAAGATGCTAAACCCAACAGGCCATTCTTCCCACCAGATGGAAGTTTCCCTTCAGCACCTACAAAACCATGCACATGTAAATACAAATCTAACTGTATATTAGGTATGAGTATCTAGGTATATATGCAAGTATCTGTAATCACATATTTTTTAATTAAGAAGCACATCAAAAAATGCTAAGGTTCACCAGAAAATGAGCAAAAGATAAGAAATCAGTGTTAGGGTCAGTAACAAACCTTTATTTGGCTTCTTTCTGCCTATGTGCCACGGTACAGTCCTTAATTATGTCTCATGTATGTCTCTTATGTATTAATCATGTCTTATTTTTCTTCAGTATCTTCCTCATCAATGAAGAAGAATGGGGCTCATGAAACTAGGCTAATTTCAGTATTTTATCCTCATCATCCAGTATGTGGCTTCATTCACTGTCCAGCTCTGCACTGGATACAAAATTATTGGTTTTTTCTCCCCTTCTGCTTCTGGGGGTGTCATAACAGTTGTTTATATTTTTTGCCACCGTTTACCTTCTTGATACTACCGTGAAGAAATGTGAAATCACCATCTCTGGCTTACATGCATAAAAAATGAGACAGAGACCAATATAAGTACTCTCAAATGTGCAACTTAATTTGGGATTCCCAAGTCAAAAACTTACAATCTGATTTTTAGAGTATTTTGCATGTTCATGGTACTTTCTCTGTTCAGACTAGAGGTCATCTTGATCTGACGCATGGCTGTAGGAAGTCTGCAGCATTAACAACCAGAGCTGTGATCCCAGAAAATCAGACTCCCTGTGGAAGGCCTTTTTTTGAGCTACTTGCCTGTCATCACATGAAAACTCAGGACATGAAGCCATGGTGGAATCCAGTTGCTCTGCATGACGCCCACCTTTGACAGAGCCCTACAGACAACCCTTTTCTTCCCCCACTTTTCTTGTCCCAGGCACAAGACATCTTTTCATTCCACAACACATAAGCAAGCAGGATGTCCGCCTACAGCCACCACATTGTTCTGATACATCATCACAGCACAGGATGTCCTTTGCAGTGAACCAGACATGGATCCTAAAATGAAAAGTAATGACATCATAGACACAGTGCTATGCAGATTAGGAACTAGGGTGGTGATTAAGTCTGGGAACGTAGTGCCTGGCATTTTGTGATATTCTTCTTCTGAGTTCTCAGCCAAAGTGTAATGCATACGTCATTGCTCTTGGGTTTATTTGTAGGTTTTGCCCAATTCTAACTTCTTTGGTTTACCTTTCTTAGTTTCTTTTAATTTTTTCTTCCTCCCTAGCACCCAGGATTAAACAAAGCCAGTTCTCAACATGGAAATCACCACATAAATGGTTTAGTCTTGGTGAGGTCCAAACAGCTGACAAGAAAGTCTTTTCATAGACTGTGTTTAGCAACCTCAACTTCAGCCATTGATATCACTGCAGGCTATAGTTCTCCATCTCAGCTGCGTTGGACTGAAAAATAAAGTGTTACCAAAATAAGCAGAGTTTGCAAATCCAGCCCATCACCATGTGTGATTTTTTTTGACAGGATTCAGTTAAGTCTCTGCATTTTCATCTGTCTGCCTCTATGCAGGGCCCCTCCATCAGGGCATCTGCATTGGAAAGCATGTATTACACACATAATGTTTTTCTCATGTATTCCCTAGAGTAAACACTATCACTGAGAATCTCAAAATAGCCCCACTTAGCTTCACGGCAATGGGGTATTTGAATCCCTTAAGCAGCTTTGACAATCTTGACTTGCAAACATTATTATTTGAAAACTACAATAGTCTGCCTTGGTGGTGATATGCATAATGACAAAATGCAGCATACATGCATTGGCCTTTTAACTTAGGCTTGACTGGAAGCTTATCAAGACCATCTTCCAGCAAAACTGATGGCCAGTGAGCAGAACAGCAAAGGTCCCAGAAGACCTTCCTACTATTGAGGTAGGACCAAGCCAGAATTACAGTCTTCTCATTTAGTGTGTACTAAATTTAAAAAAAAAAAAAGAAAAACAACAAACACAAACCAACAAAAAAAAAAAAAAAAAAAAAAACAAAAAAAAACCACCAAAACCAACAATGTGCTTGATGAGTTTAAGATCTACAGGAAAATATTTAATGTTGCACTACAATGAAAGGAATTGGTATGAAGCATAAATGGCAAAGCAGTGAAAAGAAGTGACACAAAGCATACTGGCGTGTACAGCAACACCCACACAATCAAAAGCATTCAAGGAAATTAAAAAAAGAATCAAATGACTAAAGATCTGGCTATGCAAGGGAGTTGTGTAGCAAAAGTAATCTCCATCCGCAGCTATCCCAGGGATTTGAATGAGCTGGAATTTCAGGAAAAGGTTGAATCAGTTGGCAAAAAGAACGAAAAGAAATTAGGGGTAGAAAGAGAACTGAAAAATCCAGTCAAATACCGCACTCAACTCTTTCAGTTCATCTGTATTTCAGTACTCATATTTAGAGGTGCATTTGACCCTACCACTTTGAATTTGGATATCTTTAGATTTTGGGGTGCTTCAAAATTAATGAGCTATCACAGCCAAGTTTGTATTTGGCCTCAGTCCCAAGCAAAAAAAATCTAAATCCAATCCTTTCCCAACATTGGCTGTTCAGTTTAAGGTCCCAGATTGGATCCAGATCCAGAATTTCAAATTAGTCTTTACTTATGTCACTTTATATCATGTCACAAAGCAAGAGCATATAGCTGGATGCAATGTAATTATGAGACAAAACATAATGAAGCACAGTGCAACGCACCTTATACAATAGCACTGCAACAGCTACCTTTACAACATTTTTTTTCATTTGCTAGGCCTGCTAATTTTACTGTGCACTGAAGATTTTTGGAAATTCAGGGCATAAAACTCAGGAATGCCCAGCGAGCCCCATGGACTTCCATGACAGCATTTGTCTCTTAGTTACAGCAAGGGTAATGTTATCAGCACCAAGCAACCCAGATGAAAATTATCAATTGGTTACCAAGAAACCTAATGATTTCATCAATATTATTTTACCAGTTGCAAAGGTCATTTGGAGAAGTAATGCCACACTAAATGTGCTTGTGAAGTGGGTGATGTGTGGGTGGCTGTTAAGGGTCAACACTTCATTTCTCATTTCTTTAATTGATACTTCTGAATGAGTATTAATTGAGCTGCAATGAGAAGAGTGTGCAGTTTGACAATGTAAGTGACAGGATGGAAGTGCCATTTGCAGAGTGTATATAACCACAGCTAACACCCTCAAAGCGTTAATTCCATTTTATGTCTTTCACATTTAATAGCAAATTTGCCATTTAATCTTTAAGACAGAAGTTACTTATTCTCAATCTACCTCTCACTTGCACTGATATAATCTCATGCCACTCAGACTGGCCTGTGGCATGAAGCACATCACACTTTCAAATCAGGTCCATTTTTTCATTAGCTCATATCCTTCCTGAGATGCCCTCCTTTACAGATGGCTGATCAGCAATCAACACGAGTTTGTTTCAATCAGAAAAGCAGCCGTAACTTCTCATTTAAAGACTGTTCCTGGAGAAGCGCATTAGTCGAAGGCATAAAGCTGGCACTGGGGCAACAGTGACTCTCACAACTGATTTCTTTTTTGGATTTTTTTTAAAGAGATAGACCTCTTTTTATGTGGAGACGTGTTTTTTATTTTAAAACTCAGCATAATGAAATCCATGTCTTTGCATGTTGGGGGAAGCTCTTCCCGTAGCATGGGCAGGTGCCAATAGACTGTAAATCTGAGGAGTGAATACAAAAGGTAGCAAAAGCCCAGGAGGAAGCCAGGGAATATTTCCCATATGTACATGCTGACACTTTCTCCCCCTCTGTTCCTCCTCCAGCAGTGCAGTATGTTGCCCTTTGAGCCTGATTGACTGAGGTTAAGCGTTTACACTTTTTCAGAGGACAGTCAGTCCACTCAGGGAGATACTGACTTTCATAGCAGGAGACTTCAAAATTATTTCCTCTCTGCTTGGGCAGCTCAAAAACACACGTGCACAGAAGCAAAGGTCAGATGTCATCCAAGTGGCAGGAGAGTGCCAGCTAAACGTTTGGGACATATTTTTATATTGGCCTCAGCTCAGCCTCCAATTCTGCCGGAATCTACTCGGCACCCACAATTCACTCCAGTGCATTAACCCTGGGTGCAAATGACAGGATTTAGCCTTTCAGGCACTGACTTGTGGGCGCAGTCAGATAGCTAGATAACTTAATGATATCATTTGCACTCACAGTTAGCTGCAGGTAGAAAAGAAAGCTGGGAAAAGACAGAGAGAGAGAGATCTTTTTTTCTCTTTTCCCCCCCTCCTCAAATCAAATTTCTTGCACACAGTGAGGAATTGCTTTTTAGCTTGCAGTCCAGAAACTACAGGGCTGCTCATTGCTTCTTTCCCTGTGGTGGCCATTTGCAGTTGAGTGCATCAGTCTCCTCCTGCTCAGCATTTTTCCTTCTGTTTGCACGAGCTGGCAATCCACAGGCTACTCTGCTTTCCTTACTCTCTGCTTTCTCCTCCTTCATTTCACACACATACCTGCTTTCATATTTGAGTTCATCCCAGTGGTAACTTTTGCCCATTCCCATCTGCCCCCTACCCTTCTGCTTTTTAATTGTTTGTTCATTCTGCCTTGCTTCTTTCTTGGGTTTTTTTTCCAATTTCTGATAATTTTCTGCTGCCCAGTTGCTTCAGCCAGATCACCTTTTACCCACTAATACCCATAGTCCTTAAGTCTTCACCCACCTCCCTGACTGATGTTTTATACAAAAAATATGTGAGTAAGTGTGATATCATCCATGTCATCCACATGTCATCAGCTCATACATGATTGCAGAGGGGTGGCAACAGATGGCTATTGTTTCACCGAAGAAGGGACTCGAAGAGGACCTCATCACTAACTGAGTGATGTCTGTGAATGCCAGCAATACACACAAAAAAACTAAATTAATAAAATGATGCTGGTAAAAACCAGCACTGGCAACAGGCACCCAGGAGAGGCAGACCTTCTCTAACCAGTGAGTGTGGACTCACTTCACATGCCTTCTCATTTACCATTAGTTTCTGCTACTTTATACCTAAAACAAATGTGAGCTATGTTCAAAGATACTCTGAAACTTAATTACTCCTCCAGTTTAGTATGAAGCCAGTGCTCAAACAGCTGAATTATGCCATTTGGAAAGGACAATTGGTTATTACACTTATCAGATTGTTTGTGACAGGAATGGGTTAATTTTCCTAACCTTTTCTGTTCTTGTTCCACTTGCAGGGTTGTCAAAAGGATGGATAAACGTGTTGCTATTTTCTGGTTTTGTTTCAGTGTCTATCACGAGAGTGGACCAATTTCATACCATTTGCTGCTTTCATTACTGTCTCAGGGTTGTCACAAGAATTGATAAATTTCAGACTGTTTTTCTTGTCCTCATTACAATCTTAAGGTTGTCATGAGAATGAATTGATTTTGTGCCATTTTCTGTTCTCATTACAGTCTTTGTCATGAGAATGGCTTCATTTGGGGCCATTTTTGTTCCTGTTACTTACAATCTTTTGTCACAAGAACAGGGATTATTTGATGAAAATGAGAAGACAGCATCTCAGACACTGAGATTCAGGGATAACTTGTTCTTGTGACAGAGATCATAACGAGGACAGAAAGCAGTACAGAATGTATCCATTTTCAGGATGATTTTAAAGGTTGTGATTTTATGACCCTGATTGTGCCAACAGACTTCACCAGGAGGAGATTTTAGCACTTCCATTGTAGTAGCCACTACTTCATTCACACTGCTGGTAGATTTCTCCCTGCTCAGCAAAGGAAGATTTATTTATACAGAGGCTATCAGAAAAATGAGAATCTATCAATCAGATGAACAACACTGAACAATATTCAGGATAGGCTTTGGTATCCACAGGAACACACATTTCAAACTTCATCTGGTACTTTAGATGCTTTTCAGAGGACCTCGGTAGGAGTCACCACAATGAAGACTGTCACTGAGTACAGTCATGCATTTGGGAGGGTTAAATGCACAGCAGGGATATGTTTTTGAATGTCTGGCTGATTTGAGGTTTGCCTAAGCTGCCTGTGTAGCCAGCTTGATCTGGGAGCTCTGGGACTCTGAGTTCAAATGAAGGTAAACTAGTGACTGCAAATGAGTGCCTGCAACTCAGCTAAGAATGAGTTACTGCAAATGAAAGGGCAGAAGTTAGAGATCAAGGCATGTACAACATCCAGAGCCCAGAAACCTAGAAGTAATTATTGCGTTCTTGAAGGTGATCAAAGAGAAGCAGCAGGAAATGCTAAATAAAGCAGAGACTTGTACAGCACGTGGGGAGGGGGTGGGAATGAAAGAGGCATCACAATGAGATTGAAGCAATTGACAGGGAAAATTAGACAGTAGTTGCAGAGGAGGAATGGACAAACCTAGAGAAGAAGCTACAGCAAGATAGGGGAGAGAACGCTAAGTCCAGCCAAATGCTCAGGAAGCATTTGGTTTGTGCAAGACAACAGAAGAAAGAGAAAACTAAGGCAGAGAAAGAATTTTCTCCACAATGGTGTGTATAAGAAAGCCCCAAAGAGGGCATGTGTCTGCCAGCCACGTTTTTGGTAACAATAAGCAAGTGGTGACCTATTGCTTTGAAAGACCTTACATTAACTGTCTTTGGGCTCATCAGCTTTTCTTTTGCAGCAACTAAGACTTTATTCCTGAGCTTAGACTCCTGGTTCCACCAGAAACAAATGCAGGATGCATGTATGTGATTTCCTTTGTCAGGCCTCCCAAGATGAGATCCAAAGGAGAAGAAATGGTAACTTGGGAGCCACTGCCATAAGGAGGATTCAAGCTGTGAAGCAGCCCGAAAGGAGACCATGCTAACTGGAATACATCACTGGAATGGCTTGGATAATCATCCTGCAAAGCTGTCTAGGAAACCATCAGAAAATCTATCTGAAAATAACTGTACCTGACCAGTGAAAGAGATCACCAGTAAAAGGAAAGTGAGGGGGATGGACATTCCCCACTGGCTAAGTAAAATAAAACAGGAATGCTGCAATAAATAGACCTGACAGATGACACCTGGTATTTCCTGGGACAATTTCTGTGAACATGTTATTGATCTTTTACATTCTGATTTGCCCGTCAGAGCTTATGATCCTTTCCTTTGTCTGTCCCACACCCCCCTGCCCCCCCATTTACCATATGTACCTAATCTCACTGCTCTGTCTACCATCTGCCATTGTTTGAAGTATATGGGAATATAAGTTTAATCATAAAAATGGTGGCCCTGGCTGTGTATACTACACGAATGTTCAACTTTCACAAGATGAAATGACCTCCAAGTGGCTTACTGCTTTTCATTAATTTCTCTGTATAATTGAACATTTTTCGGCATCTCATTTAACAAACTGTTAAGCTCCTTATTGCACAGAAGGGCCATGTGATGTGCAGGGATTCTGAAATGCTTCCCCTCATTCACAGTTCTCCTACTAATATCTTGGGCATTATTAGTAGTTCACAAAGCCAGCACATTTTCTTTTTGATAAGTGTCCCTGTTCTGCCCTCCTTTGTCCACCTCCAAATGCCGCCTAGTACTTACAAAGAATAAAACCGTGCTGCCTAACTAGCCCGGTGCTTTGGATTGCTACCCCTACTCACTCAGTTGCCTGTAAGGGGATGTACTTATATCAATGAAAGATAAATCCCAGCTAGAAATACAGGTCCCTGACAACCTAATCACTGAAACCCTGTCAAGTAACCCCTAATTTTAAAGCGAGTGGTTAATTCCCAGCAAATTGATTTATGCACTGTTTGAGGTTTGGTGAGTTGTGTTGTTCATCTGTTATTACCAGGAACTCGGCTCAGCCTATTCATTTAGACCACTGACACAACACAGTGCATCTCCCAAGAAAATTTCCTTTGTCAGCACATCTAGAATTTGCTAATTAAATCAACGATGACATTACTCACTTTCTGAAAAAAGCCACTTCTCTCTCCTGCTCCCCTTAATGCACATGTGTGTGAATAAACATGTACACACACAAGCATAGCTTTTAACTGTCAGTTGTAAATGCATTCCATCCAAAAATTTGACTTATATTTATTAACCATTCTAGTCAGCTCTAGATCATCTGCTTACTTCAGTAGACAGGCACTGTCCACATGCCTATAAACTCAGTACCTATAAAGTGCGTGTGCATCTGTGTATGTGTTCGCATGTGCATGTGGCAGGAGTGGGGGTCATATGATGCTCATAAGCAACTGTCTTACTTTTGCAGAGCACACCCTCAAGTGTGAATTTCATTAAAATGACAGGGTTGGCCAGCAAGTTCTTTTCTTGTCTGTGTTATTGCAACAGAAGTGAATTCGAAATATCAGAAAAGATAGGTCATCCCCCAAGCCCTGTAATTACAGGTCCATAATATCACTGCAACTCTTTGCACTATTTAAGGTGCAGAGAATAAAAGTACATTGAAATTAACCTTTTTTGAGCATCCAGTAATTTTTCAAAGACTGCTTCTTACCTAGAAAAGTTAAAAACTGCTGAATAAGTGACCAAAATAACATATCTATGTTTCAACTCCTGTTTCTGTAGGTGAATGTGGAAGCCTGTGTCTGAGTGTAGATATGTCACAGCAAAGGCCCTTGGTGGTGCTTGGGATACTGTTCACCTTGCAGGGCCACCATAATTTGGTAGTACAGTCCCCTGGGTGCACAGTAGGGCTTGTAGGGCTTTTACCCCTACAGTAAATCCCACATTTCCTCAACCGCTCTGTGGCATCCCTGTATATGGCCACGCTCTACAGACTACTATAGGCTTATCACGGCTTCGATGTTTGCAGTGCAACTGAGAAGAAAGCTACCAGTAATGCTCTATCTCCAGCAAAAAATGGTATGCTTGAGTCATGACTGTGCAGCCTGTGATATCACTTCACTTCTGTGATGGGTGCATTATCCCTCCACCAGACTAGGGCATGTCCAGCCTTCCAAGGAAAAAACCAAGATGACAAGGAAATGGGAAGTTGTTTAAAAATGAAATAGCTCTATCACTCTGATCTGTACATAAACAACAGTGTGTCAACTTACCACTGTTACCCTCAACCACTAACCTCAGGATAGCAGCTCTCTTCTTATCCTTCTGAAGAGTCAGTTAAAACTAAATTTCATTTTTCAAGAGAAACTGACCCTCAGTAGGCCTCAGAAAAATAAAACCCAAAAGAAACACCTAGACGCCATGCCATAACCTTCCTTTTCAAAGCCAGGTTGCCCTGCACACAGTCTTACTGTATACCTACTGCTTTCTTGCTGGCAAAGACTTTCCAGTATCACTATTTATGACTGCCCCATATATGTCACTATTGAGGCGTAAGTGGTGCATGGTACCATCTCTTCCAAGGAGGTCTTGAGGTAACACCTCTTTAATCAAATCCAAAGTATCCTTGATTTTTTTCATTCTATTTAATTCTGTTTATTGAAGCCATTTAATACCCTTGTTTAGTCAAATACAGTCCTGATGTATGTTCTTGGCCCGCTGTGGAAAGGTTACAGCATTTCATGTTTTCATTCTTCATATCTGAAGCAGCCGTGCAGTTTTTCCACCAACTCATTGCTTGCTAATGAACTTTCTTTTTTTTTTCTTAAGCAGCCTGTCACTTTGTTTAATGTTGCAAAATAAGGCAGTCTTTAAGTGGGATCTGATTTTGCTAAGAGATGTCTAAACTTAAGTGAGATAATGGATGTAACAAAATACCACCAAATATGACAGCTTTGTTCTGCCAATGTAATTTGCTGATTCTGGAAACCAAATGCAGAACAGTCTGTGCCAGTCTTAGAAAAGAGGCTTGTTTGACAGATATAGACCTGCTTAAATATCAGCATACACTACATTAAATAGCAGACTTCTGCATTCATTTGTGGGTTTTAGTCACTTGTCATAACAAGGGGTTTTTATTTTATTTAAAATGCCTCATTGTTCCTATCACTCTGGTGCCCAAGTGCAGTTGGCTGGTTTTCCCCCACCCCCACTGAAAGGCAGAAGGTGATGTTACTAGATGGAGAAACTAAACTCCTCTAATTATAATGGTGTTAAAAATCATAACTACCTTTTCATTAATTTCAGAAGTAAAAACGTTTCTATGTGCTATGTTGTAGAGAAACCTTGGGCTGTACTTGGTCATGTCCTTCCCACACATGAAGAAAAAGGTAATATGTTTGGTAAGAAAGCTCTAGGACTACAAATTTTTCAGCTACTGCTGGTTTTCTCTTGCTGACCATATGCCATAAACAGATGCCCTTAGGACCAGAAGACAGAGCCATCAGTATTTCCTGGTAGTCAGACTCTCAGTGGTCTATAACAGTATCTGTGTGTAGTTCAGATTCACTGTTTTAAAGTATATGACCAAAAGTTATTGGATTTCCTATGCTTCTGCATTCATCTGGATTTTTTAATATCCCCCAATGCATACGTATATATATAGACATGCAAGGCTATCTTCTGTTTACTTGCTATTGACACTTCCACATTTATCAGACTTATTTCACCTTACCTTAGACCTTCTGTCTTCCACAGTCCCTTCTTCCCCTCTGCAGTTCTCCCATATTACTTTTTTACATTCTCCATTTTTCATATTTAAAGTTTTAAGATGTTTGGACCTTGGTTTTTAACTGTAACGTATTTCTTCACTTAAACATCAGTATATCTTGGTAAGATCCTTGTGCCTTTCTATGTGCCGATTCTGACACATTCAAGTAAAATTAACTGTAATTGTCACACATTATATGTAGCCAATATTTCTGCAGTAAATTCTGCCCAGGAATGTGATGCTGGCAACCCTTTCTCCTGCAAAAGAGGTGTGTTCAAAATGATCACCCATGTTATGATTCTCCTGCACCCAGACCAGCCTTATGTGAGTTTGCCTTCAGACACTTAGAATCAGGACATTGGATGATGATATTTTTTAGATCAACAAAAATTAATGGTGCTATGACATTTCATCTCATCGGAGGATATGAATCTAAATGTGCAGTCCTGACCCCACTGAAATGAAGAGGAATTTTGCCACAGACCTGAATTTCACTTCAACCCTATTCTTACTTATATGGATTAAACTCAGGGAAGTAATAGGTTTTTAGTTTATTTGAATCATTCTACTTAAAAGTCTGTTCTTTTAATAGCCAATAAAGCTATTCTTAGGTTAAAGGAGTGATTGGGGTGGGGGGGGGGGATATATAATAGTTAAAAGGAAAGACAAAAATACAATTCAGAGTTGCATCCCTCAATCCAGAAAATAACTTCCATATTCTGGTGTACAGCATGTATTAGTGGGAGGGCAGGATGGGGGTGCAGGGTGGAGCAAAAGGGCTTGCTCTTAAATGAGTGGACCCTAAAATGAGAGTGGACCTAAAGGGGCCTACAACAAAGCTGGAAAGGGACTTTTTACAAGAGCAGGATACAACAAGGGGGCATAGCTTTAAACCGAAAGACGGTAGATTTCGATTGGATATTAGGAAGAAATTCTTCACTGTGGGGGTGGTGAGGCACTGGCACAGGTTGCCCAGAGAAGCTGTGGCTGCCCCATCCCTGGCAGTGTTCGAGGCCAGGTTGGACAGGGCTTTGAGCAACCTGGTCTAGTGGAAGGCGTCCCTGCCCTTGGCAGGGGCATTGGAACTAGATGATCTTTAAGGTCCTTTCCAACCCAAACCATTCTACAATTGTATGATTCTATGATAAAGTCAGTGAGATTTGCACACTGCAGGTGTTGAACTGAAGGAGGGAATGGGATCTAAAAACTAAGCACTGTAAATACTGCGTCTTCTGACAAGAACAACTATTTAGATTAGATATTGATAACATGCCTGTATTTACAGCTATTCCTAAATGATCCAAGATGGATCATTTTCTTTGATAAAGAGAAACCTTTTCATTTTACACATTTTAGCAAAATTGCAAATTGTTGGTAATCTAGCAATGAGATTTCTTACTTCACTTCAAACTAGTAAAACCCTCTCTCATTCTGCTTACAAATTTTCTCTGCCTCAAAGACCTAAGATAGACCATCTTTATTACTATCTAAGTCAGAAGCATGATCAAAGGATATTTTTATGAAATCTCAGTTCCTTCTGAAAAGACTTCCAGGAAGTTTTGATCTTCATCCTTTTAGGAGTGGGCAAGGTGGGGAGGAAAAGCCTGACTTGACACAGCTCAGAACATGTCTGAAGGTCACTTATTTTTGTCCTGGTAGAAGCCTGTATGCAAATTCAATTCTGTGATATTTTCCCTGAGATGGTTGGACTAACAAATCCTGGAATTTTTATGTTCATATTTAATTTGAGCAGTGACAAAGAATCACAACTGCTTTCATTTAACCATTCATGTCTTTGGCACCCAGGAACCATGCCCATGCAAAAACAGTTGACTCCACATGCAAAACTGTAAGATATAATTTCCTCGAATTTTCTTGTAGATTAATGTGGCAGAAGGAGAGTTAGTGGAGATGCTCCATATCATTTTTCCATGGACACTAATTTTAACTATTAAAACAGCAAAATCTAAGCATTAGGTAACATCTATGATCTGCTGATTACTGAATGAAAAGCAAGTCCCTCAGACAGATATAAAGGTGATAAGTCAGAACTTCGCCTGTATTTTCCAAAGTGTCCCAGAAGCCTAGCAGCATCATTGGTCTCTGACACAGATGGAAATTTGCTACTCAGAATCCTAGGGGGGAAAAGAATGCACTTTATTACTAAAATTATGCAAAACAATCCATCTTTTTTGAAGACCAAAACTGAGAGAAGCTGTTTAAAGTGAATTTAATGTGACTTCCGCTGTAGAGGATGGGAAGCCAAAAGGAGAAGTTAAAAAATAAAGAATTCATTCTGTATGCCAGGAGTCAGAGAACCACCCACTCATCTAGTCAAGCCAGAGAAGAGTGCAGGAGACACAGCTGCCAGATAAAATACATTACAAACCGAATGAGATTCAAAACATTGATGATCCCAACCATTAGCAGAAACAGGAGAACCAAGAGAATTTAACTATTCTCTTGCAGAGAGTCCAAATCTGAATTAAAAATGAGTGCTGACTGCTCAGGTCAAACAACCACACAAGATCACCACCAGGAATCCAAGCAAAATAGTAGAGCCTGTATTCCAGGATTCTTACTCACATCAAGTAGTTTGTATTATATGAGTTAGCCCATTGACTTTAGCAAGGCTACACGAGTCACAAAATTCTATTCAGAATAAATTGAGGCACTAGATTTGGGTCCTAAGTGTGGTAACTTTCTTTCAAGCTCTTTGAGCACAGAGCTGGGGAGAGGAGGGATGACACAAATGGGGTCATATAATGGGTACAGATGGACATTTTGTTGAGAGCTCAAGACTAGCCCAAAACAAAGGCCTCCCCACCTCTTCCTGGGGTAAAGAGTATCTCCTGGGTTCCCCCTCACCTATGCAGCAGTTTCAGATGCACCACTGGACACACACTGGGCAGGATGCCTCCTCTTTCATGCTTGCAAAAGGAGAGATTTCTGCTAATGTGGCACTCCGGGTCACCTAGCAGAGCTGTGTTGCTGCCATGCAACGTCGTAAATAGGAAGGATGAGGGGAAAAGCCCAGATCTGGAATACAGGGTTTCCTAGCTCTCAGCTGGTCAATGGCCTTGGACAGGCACCTCGACCCAGCACAGCTGCAGGAAACCCTGTAAGAGCCCCACCAGCCAGAGGGCTGGCCAAGAACAGCCACCATTAGAAAGCCTGTAAGGGATCCCAGTCTCCTAGGCCTCCTGCACACTAAGGTATAGAGCAGATATAAAAGCTGTCATAACTCTTGTCCTACACACATAACCAGACCAGCGAGGCTGTTTCCTCCACACTGAACCCCCATTTAGTTTTACACTAGCCTTTCCACACTGTTAGTAAGTGTGCAGCTCTGTGCGTCTTGCCTTGGGAAAGCAGTCAAACATATATTTACCAAAACTCACCTCAATTAAGCCAGTTAGAGCACTCCCTGAAGTCAGCCTGAAATCAGCTTCAGACTGACTGGTATGAGATATAAAAGGCATTGGTGCTGTAGTATGGCTGTTTGTTCATAGGCAGGTAAGCCAACACTTCAATCCTTTGCTATATAGGGCCTCAAACTTGACTGAGATAGTGAATGCCATCGTATCATTATCAGAGGGAGACTGAGTCATTAAGACTGAAGGATGTAAGGACATGAAGGATTTCAGAAAATATAACCTCTCCTCTCTTAATTAAAACACCCATGTGTTTAATTAATTCTGTTCAACACATAGCTATATAAACTATTAGTCCCCAAACCATGTTTTAGTCTTCATTTAAGCTTTCTACTCCCCAAACACTCAGAAAGGTGATTGTGACTACAGACCACTTTGCAAATACAAGGGGTTTGGTTGCTGCTACCTTTCCACTTTAGCATTTCCAGCGTGACTCCTAGGAGATGCCAGGAGTGCTCTTCCAACCCAACCCAGGGTCTTCAACTCCAGCATCGGGAAGTGGCCTAGCAAGCTGTGCATCTGTGCTGAAGGCACCTGGGGTTAAGGTTAATAATATTTCACCCATACTTGATGAGCAGAAGCAGGGCAATTGGAACACTTTGCAGTTGGGTACTTCTTGGTTTTGGCATAGATATTCAGAAAGATTAACAGAATAAACTTTGAGCCATGTTCTTACTTTGGTGTTTCTTATGCTTCAATATAGTACAGAACTGGCTGGGAAATTTTCACAGATATTGGAAAATGGTGGTGGGTAACCCCAAAGGGTTGTCAAAGATCTCTCTTCTAGTCACCTTAACCTAATTTTTGCATTACACTTGCCACTTTGACCCCTACACAGAGCAGGATTAGATGATCAAGGTTACTTTGACGTAGTGCAAACACTGTAGTTTGTCACAAACATAAAATAGAGTGACCCCTGAGATAGTAGGGCTGCAATTCAAAGACTCTCCTGTTTGTCCTAGTTAATGAGGAATAAAACATATTAGTCTGTAATGGAGAGAATTTTGGTAACCTTCCTTTGGGAGATACCCAGACTGAATGTCCTTTAGCAGTTCAGTAAAAAAAGGCTTATAAACATGTTTTTTCTAAGCCTGTGTACACAATAGGGGAAATCACATAACAGAAGTGGATTATTCAGAAACATGTTTTGATGAAAACTTGATAAAAAGGTTTTGGTCCCATGGCAGAAAGCTTAGTTGCAAAAAAAGAGGAAAAGAGGCTGCTCACCACTTACAGCCCCTTATCTCACAGATCATATCAAGTCTTCAGTTCAGCCCTCCCAGCACCGAAAGCAGGAAGAAAGAACTTCACAGGCACAATTACACCCCACAACTTTCCATCCTTACGCCTGAAAGCATGTCTCCCTCAGGGGACTCCTTAGCAGTTTCATTCAACACTGGTAAAAATAATTATTGCCATTATTAGCAATACAGACAGTTTTCCAGCTAGGAGGGAGTTCCCTTTGGCAAGGAATATGGTAACCGGACCTGCATCACGCAGTACACACAGACATCCCCACAAAGAAGACAGGAGATTTCCCCTCAACTTTGATTTCTTGCAGTTGAGTCTGGTTTTCATAGGGAACCCAGCACACAGCTCCTCTGCAGCCCTGACTCCAAACTATCCCTGACCCAGGCCGTGGAGCCTGCTTGGCATGGGCTATGAGCTATTTCTACAGCTGGCTGCAATCTTCATTGAATAAACATGGCAGATACCCTTTTTAATGAATGAAACACATTCCCTTTTATTGTAGTGGCTCAGGCGAAAAAATGGGGGTGGAGAGAATTCTAATAATTCAGGTATGATTAAAAAGAGGATATTTACTGGCTTGTAGGCCTTGGGGAGAAAAAAACAACACGGCAGCACAGTTTCTATATACATCCCTAGGGAAAAGTTCAAGAAATAAGAAAATGCATATAACCATTGTTCGTGTGCATTATGCAAGCTTTAAAAAAAATAGATAGGGCTGAGTTTCAGAGTATCAAGAAAAGTATTTGGGCTGCATTTAAGTGAGAAGGATTAGCTTGCATGATGTTGATTTATAAATGGCAACAACCGATCCCTTATATTCTCTCCTGCAGTCATCTCTCCTGCACAGTAATTCCCAATGTTCCCTTTTGAAAGCCCTTGATACTCAGTTAGCCCCGAGGTATAATGTTTGATAATATAACTACTGCTTCTGTCACTGCGTTTTGTACAAACGCATTATATGTGGCCCAGAATGGTAAAGATTTATGTATGGGTATGGAAAATAAAAATCAGCATTGATTAAAAGCCCCAGATAGACCATCCAATCCCGCCCAGAGAACATCAGTTATTTTGCATTTTGACGTGGCGATTGATAACTCATAAATGCAAGCAGGAATGACAAATGCGGATGGAAACTGGCTTTGACAAAAACGATAACAGTATCAGTCTCGAGGGGCGATGGAGGTATAAGCAGGAGCTGTTTAAAATATTTAATCATTTTATGAAGGCTGCAAGATGTTGTTTGACCCTGAAGGAGTGTGAATGTCACATGGATCAGAAATTGCCAAGTCTTTGAAGTGAAATAAAAAAAATGGTGTTATTATAGATCCTTCTTGACATCCTATCATTTTTGTATAGGATTAAAAATATGTATACAAAGCTCTAGATAAAGGACTCCAGCAAAAGATGTCTTGGTTGAAGGGGAAAAAAAAGTAAAGACATACTGTTGTGAATTTTTACTTCAAAATCCCAAAGCGTCTCTTTTATATTCTTCTGGAATGGCATGAATAGAACCAGCAGCCCCCTAGTAAAAAGACTCCTTTGGTTTTTAACTACAGGGTAAATTACGCTTTACTTTTGTTACCTTGGGTCTGACTTTTGGTCTTCAAAGAAAATCTTTTTTTTTTTACCTCCTCTTGTACTTAACTGAGCACCGGGTATTGTGTGTGAATGTATATAAGTATATCCATATGACCCCTGGCTGTAAGACTGCATTAAACATATTTATTTTATTCTATACATGCACAAAGGCGTGCAGTGTGCAAGGTGTGGGTTTTTTTCTTTATGGAAGAGGGAGGAACTGGCACCTCAGTAGTGAATTGATACACTTAATTCTTATCTACATTTGTGTTTTCAGATTTTCCAGGTCTTCCAGAAGACCTGGAACCTAACCAGTCAAGAAAAAGTACCAAAGCCACAAGTAAATTCTGAGTGAATATTCCCATATGAATGAGGATTAGTTTATGTTTCACTGTGGTATATCAGCAGATGAAATATTACACTGTATATTTTCTCTTTATCTGGTGTATTTCTTCCCTCCCTCCCTCTTCCGTACCCTCCTCTCCCTCTTAAGTCACCGGTTTTTGCTTTATTTTATTATTTGAATTTTGTTTAGTCAGGGGCATGTGGGTGTTTAGAAGGACATTTATTTCAAGGGGGGGATTTCTGAAAACCGCGGGTTTTTTAGGGTCTGGTTTTGTCTTGTCCTTGAAATACGCTTTTTCTTTTCTCTCCAGTTTGGCCTGTTCCATATATTTCTTCAGGGCAATTAATCATTTAGACTCGACATATAATTTGTTTATTCAGTATTTATATATATGCAACCTTTCTTTTCTTCCCTCCCATTAAAGATTTTGCTTTCCTATCACAGAGGTTTTCCTCAAACCTCTGTTTTATGCTTTTTCCCTAATATTCACTGCCAGAAGCATGCAAAGATCTCGCTTGCTTTGTACTAAGTTACCCTCACCCTGACCAAACCACTAGCAAATTAAACATATTCAACTTCACAACAGACCCCTCACAGTACAGTGCGGTCACAGCTCTTTGTGTATCCTGCATGAGCTGATCCTTTTATTTGCTGAGGATAGCACAGATGCTTTGTTCCTCGCCATAGAAGGGATTCTGCCTATTCTCATTTACATGTCCCATTGATTTCAGCTAAGTACATACAGTACATGGTATTGCAGTGAAGACCATTGGAAATATCTCTGTTATTGCAGTACGCTGCACACTCTGCAGCAAATCTGCACCACAATAAACCTCTTCCTGCAGCATCTAGAGATCCTCAAACAGCAGCAGGAGGGAAATGCCTGATGGTGTCCTGAGTGATACGTTACATTTGACTGTCACTTCTGGTCTGCCTGCTGGAGCTGTTCAATCCCAGTTATTTATTAAAGAATTTTCAGGGTCCTTTTTTTTTTCCCCTCCCATTCTTATGAATTCCAGACCTTTTCCTCCTCTGTTCACAAACGAGCTCCTCTCTGAAGTCTGAATGACAAGCCGAACTTCATGATCTTAACATAGATCCTTACAACACACAGCTTTTGAATACTTCCACAGGAATATTTCATGTTACGGACAATGACAGAAAGGACATATGCTTTTGTTGCCATTTTGCTTGCACACCTTTCCCTAGTATGACCCAGTCTTTTCCAGGACCGTTGATTATAATTTGCCACGTCTCCTGGAAACAACAGAAGAGCACTCCTTTCAGGAGGGACCAAATTTATGCCACAACATTTGCCTCTATTTTAAGCTAATATTATTCCTCCCTGCCTTCCCCTCCACACCTTTGTCACTGCAAGAGGGGCTGTCTCTCTAATGACACAGGTAGAGGTGGTACTTGCCAAGGGGAGCGAAATACTAGGAGCAGAAAAATGTTTACTGACATTTCACCACGTGAGTGGCTTCTGGATGGCACGGGGAGTGCTCCCTTCAGCAGCAAAATCCCCGTGCCAGGTCCTTGCTGCAGACAGGGTATTTCCCATTTGGACCAATACACAGCAGGGCTGGATGAATGTCACCTCCAGGTTCAAGCCCAGTCACAGCTGCGGGTGCAGGCAGTGGTGGGTCAGCTCCCCTCTCCAAGGAGAGAACAAAGCCCAGCCCACAAGCAGGTAACTTTGGCTCACCTGAATTACTCGTAGCTCTTACTCTGATCAGACGTGTACTTTTTAAACACAAGCATAAATGAAAAGTGTGCATAGGCATGCTATTCTCTATAGCCGTAGCCTCTGAGTTAGACATCTAGCTGCCTTTAATTGGAACCATAAGTCATTCAACCATCAAAATAAATGCTGGTCAGAAAGTAGCAGCCAATTTTATAAACCGGATCCATTAAATGGACCTTGCATGCATTTAGCTATCTCTGCATCCACCACAAATGAGAAATTTTTGTGCCTACAGTATGGAAGCTAATTCTACTGTTGACCTTTCCACAGTCGTCCTACCTTCCCTGCCTGCCTTCTCCCAGAGCCTGTCATTCTCCATTTTCACACCAGAGCAGGAATGCAGTTTGGGTTGCCAGTTTTATTTGCCTCCAAATGAAAATTTAGGTAAACCTCAACTCTCATGAATTTATGATGAATCTGTGCTTCTCACCAATATTTATTTTATTTTTTTTAAAAAGTCATTTGTTAAAATTTTACTTTGATGATTTTGAATCTTAACACCAAGGAACGACAAGCTTCCCTTGAAGGTACCTTTTATTTGAGGACCAAATGATTCAAAGTGAAAGATAATGAAAATGAAATGTTTTGTTTAAGTTCTGATGAAATTTCATGATGAAAGATTTTCATATCAGCAGAAAAATTGAAAACTGAATTAATTTAGAGTAGACCGAATTCATCTGCTTTTGTAACTAACTTCTCCATAATCTGCCGGTAACCTGTAATGGCCATTTTCCTTACACTTCTGCTTCCCAAAACTGTAACTCCTTTCCCTCCCTTGGGATTGCTTTCATGCCACTCTTTAAACCTGCTTGTTTGCCCCTTGACTTATTGCTCCCTCAACTCATCCGGTAGGATGCTTAGTTTGGAAACCTCTTCATTATAAATCCAATACATAGGAAATGGGAGGCAGTGCTCAAGGCCAGGTTGGACAGCCTCTTGAGCAACCTGGTCTAGTGTGAGGTGCCCCTGCCCATGGCAGGGGGTTCGAACTAGATGAGCTTAAGGTACCTTCCAACCCAAACCATTCTATGATTCTGTGATTCTATAAAAACACTCTGTACCATTTTGGGAGACTGGAGGAATGTCCTGGTAGCTTGGTGCAATGGTTGTGCCATGCGCACCCTTATTAAAAACAAGCTTCTTGTGGCAGATCATCTGCTGCCTTCTGTGCTCTGTGTAGATCTGCTGAGGCTGCATCATATAAACCAAACAGATAGAGTTTGGTCAGTGCATTTGACTCACCCTTGTTTCTTTGACTACCACTTGTTTATTAGGCAAAGGCTGGTCTAGACCTTAATCAAAATGAAGAAAATGAAATTCCCACTAATTAGGGAGATCTCAGCACTTGCTAGATCTTTTCAAAGATGAAGAGGTTAATCATTTGCAGTCAGACGGTAAGAAATGAACCTCTTGTCTCTTCCTTCATCCTCTATGCAGTTCCTCCATTTCAACATCCTTGTTACTAAATCTGAGACAATGTGTAATTATACAGAAGGAAATCTCTCTGGGGTATAGCTGAAGTTGCTTAAATTGTGCTGATTTACAAAGATGAAGGATTTTTATTTTTTTCCCCCAACTAGAAAAAAATATTACCTTTTTTTCATAATAGCAAACAACCTCCTGCAAAGTCAACTCCTTTTCTGAAAGTCATTGCTAGTTTTATAATTTCTGAGTCATTAGATAACAGATAGAACTCCACACTTAGTGGTTTCAAATGTTTATGGTCTGCAATTCATTCTTAATGAGCTCTCTCCATGTCTTTATTCTTCTTCACACCCTCCTGCTGGGAAATGTCTTACTCTGCCTTGGCTTTTGTTAATGATTCCACAATCATTTCAGAGCCATTTCTTCTGCCTTATGTAATTCTGACACTGCATAAGAGCCTGGCTCTGCAGCCTCACAGTTGGAAATGTAACCTTTAATGTATTAATTTCTCTTGCTCAAAACAATTTAACCTCTGTCTTGGTTTTGTGATTGCTAAGTGTTCCAATTAAATGCCTCTTTCATTTTTTGTCCTGGAGGGCTTGATCTTACCAGTATTATGTTTAACATACCCTACCTAGCAAATGATGAGCACTCCAGGGTCCCCTCAAGTGTTCTTTATCAATCCATTATCTATCTCATGAGTGTCTGTCACATTTTCAAAACAACAACAACAGAAGAGATTAATTAAACTAGTTTTAAACACTAAATAACAAAACCTACTACAAGTGGAAACAAATAATTACAAAGCAGGAGAAGGACTAATCCAGGAGGAATAAATGCACTTCCCCTCAGCCCCTCTGATCAATAATAACCCGTGAACGCTATTTAAATGCTGAATCTTCCACATCGGGATGCAGCCAGGATCAGGAGTTGAAAGAACGTGAAAATTAATCACAGTAACAAAAAGTCTCTGTGCGTTTGTCTTTTTTTATTTCACCACCTGGCACTTAACAAAAAACATGCCCAGCAAGTTCTGAGGACTGCTGGAGAGGTTTTGCACCAGCATCCAGAGAGAAAACATCTTTTGGAACAAAAAAAGGGAGTGGGAGCAGGGGGAAGGTGGAAGGATTGGAAAAAAATCCTCAGGCGGTTCACTACCCCAGCGCTATCATTAGCTGATAGGATCATAACAAGTCGGCTTCTGCCTGTTTCAGTGGTAAAACTCCACATTTTCTCAGTTTCCTCCTAATGTCTTTTTGCACAAAGTAAAACTTATTTTGACTGTCAGCCTTACCACATCAGTTGTTAAGACGTTTGTATAAAGTAACTGTAAGAGTGGTAGAATAAGGTTTCAGTCAAGCTTGTGCCTCTTTATTCCCGACTAATATCCAAGTGCTGCCTACATGTACCTGGAGTCAAAATGCTGTGCAAATGCCTCGAGACCAGAGGTAGCAGAAGCAGCGAGCTGTTTTGTGTCGCAGGTGCTGGGGGCCACTCTCAGGCTGCCTACTGGCAGTGGATTACTGGTGCCATCACGGCTGCCACGTCCAAATTACGGAGAGCAGCAAGCACTTGAGGTCACCTGCCACTCCCCAGGTCCCTCCATAGGCAGGCAAATGAAGCAACAGTAACAGTAAGTAAAGTTTAAGCCTGGCATCTGAGGCAGAGGGGATATGTCTCACAGCCACCGGCACTGTTGCTGATGCTTGCAGCTGTAATTCCAGCACTCCTCAGGCAAATGAAATTGTTGTTAGTGTGCCATGTTTTACAGACATTATCTGAAATCAGGAAAGCGTACAAGCCATAAGGAACAATTTCAAGGGTAATGCCATGAGCTCGGTCATGATTTCTTTTCCAGCCAGCCATAGTTAGGGGCAGTTCAACAGCAGCCCCATGAAAACCACAGCTCAAGTGCAGCCTGTCCTCCTTGCTCTTTCATAAGCAGTTTCTGGAATCCAGAAGCAGGAGAAACAGCTTTGGTGTGTTTCTGAACATTAAAGTGTCCCTTTCTCTCTGCAGCCCTTCCTGCCCCACGTAAGAAGCGGTTCTGGGCTGAGAGTGGTTGTCGCTTGCTAATTTCCACCTCTCGCTTGCAAACTTCAAAAGCTGCGCTTGGGGCCACCTGCTTTAACTCTGCACTTTTCACAGTGGGGTGCTGGCCTGAGAGCTCTATAGACCTTTGGAAGGACCACGGGAATGGCAGGCAAGGCCTTGCACTTTGCTGTATATTCACCCATCTCTTCTTCCCTGTCTCCTGCAATCTTCCATTTGTGCTCACAGCACTGCTTTCCCTACTGTGGAAGCTGATGGCTTATTTTCCTTTAACTTCTGTTTTCGGATTTCAGCTCTTTTAGTGGGACCAGATAAGGACAGGTTCACCTCTGAAGGATCAAATCTTGTTCTGCAAAACACTACAGCTTCCAAGATCATTAAAGGAGAGCTACAAGCATTTACCAGTGGCATGGAGTCCATCATAGTTTGTCCTGAATTCCTTTATTTTTGGGGAGTACTTCTGCCATGATGATACCTTACTGAACAAGCCTTTGTGAAATGCCTCTAAGTTTCTTGGGGTGCTTACGTGCTAAAGTCGGGCTGGTTGCTGACTGCCTATGGCTCTACTACTGTGTGGCAGCCGTGCTTTCAGACACAGAGACACAAAGGGCACCTCTTAGTTGCCTAGACATAAGAAGCTCCTGCAGTTAGAGATGCCCTAAGAATCCATATGGCAACTGTGAGATATGACAAGGGGCCTGTGGGAGACCCAGGCAATACCAGACCTGGCAGCTGAGGGACCAGCAGGATGCCCAAGGTGTCTCAGATGGCCCTAGATATGATGGTTTAGGCAAACGAGCTGTGCCTAAAGTATCTGGAACTTTTTAAAGTAATGATGAAACTTTGCATGTGCAGGGCAGCCATTATCTGAAATGCCACAATCTGGCAGTAACAAACAGAGCCACCGCTGCAAGCTGGCAGGATGGCATTGCTCCCTAGAAGTCAATATTTACATGAGATTGCCACACAGGTGTGCAGATCTTCCTCATCCCCAGACTAATCAAGAGCCAAAGGAAGCAGGTCGATGTTTTTAATGTTGAGTTCTCCCCTATTGCTTTATGTCCACATTTCTGCATAGTAAGGAGACCTTTCTGGCAGTAATGAGATCTCAGCATCCTTTTCAATTACACTGTGGCCACAGAAAGCTGTTGAATAAATGCATTTTTATTTTCAAACTTGCAATTTTTACCTGTATTTATCACAACAGCTTCTGCAATCACAGCCATGAGGTTTGTTTTTCATAATTATCTCCTACAACATCATCTCACTTACCTCACCTCTTGCTTAAAAAGCAAAACTCTGTCTGCTCACAGACGATAGCACTTCAGGAAGAGGTAGGTAATTTGTAGAATGACATTTTACATTTATGGATGTTATCCATTGGGAAGCTCAACCCATAGTGTGCAATCTTTGGTAAAACTGTAATGACAAATGTTGCCCTCTTTCAACAAGAACATGTTATTTACTGCCAAAAAACATATTTAAGCGTGTATTGGAAATCTTCTAGGAAGAGGTATGACTCAAGGAAGACTTTTGAGATGGGTTTCTTTGGATGACATGCCCTTCAGCAGGGGGCTTCTTGCTAAATTCTGTATCCACATATCCCTTGGCACAACAGGACCCTGTTCCCAACTGGAATCTCCGAACACTAGATAAAAGAAATATTAATTCAGAATAAATCAAGCAGCTAGTTCAGGCTAAAGTAATACATTAGAAGTTACACTGAAACAATTATTTGCCAGTGGTTTAGAAATCAACACTTGTTTAAAATATATTGATAATAATTTAAACTCTTCATTACGATCATTTAGACCATTAATTTTTTTCTCTCTGTAACATTGAATACTCTGAGAAGTAAATTAGATGAGCTCTTGAGGAGTCCTCTAACTTTGGAGGGGTATTATGATTCTGTGAGAATATACCAGCTATATTTCATTTCTCTTGAGGATTCTACTCTTGAGAAAATGGTTAAAAAATTTCCAACATAATTGGGCTTTCACTGGAAAATTAGGAGTTCATTTAAATAATTTATTTCACATAAAGTGTCTTTTTATGTAGAAATTTTCAACTTTACATTGTAAATGCAAGAACTTCAAACCTGAGAACTTCAATTTCCAACACAAACTAAAATAATTTAGTTTAACAATCGAACATCTTTGGAAAAATCCTGTCCATTTTTCATCTTAAATGAAAGAAAAGCAAAATATGTGTGGGCAAAATGCTATTTTCTGATAGTTCTAGAGCTGACCTCTCCAGTGAAGTTAATGGACCAGATCATAAGGTATTTATTCAGCATTCTCTTGGGAATTTCTCCAGTTTTACACATGCAAATGCCAAGTATCTGAATATTAAGTGTATGAACCTTTGAATATGACTTTCTGGAAACAGTAGTTGCTCAACATTTATCAGTCTATGTAACAAATTTCTTCACCCATGGCTGACTATCACCAAATGATGAATGCTCATGCAGAGTTTTTCAAGCTGTGGGATGGAATAATACTGTAAGGAACATTTTTTTCTGTGAAACAATCTTCTCACAAAACTATGCTAAAGCTGAGCTGCTCATTCTATATACAAGAGGTACTGCAAAGGCGATATTTCTGCTTTTGCTGATCCTGCAAGAAAGACAAGCAAAATGGCTCTCCTGGGTTAGTATCTGTCCAAAAGCAGCAGGGAATGTAAGGATAGGTCTCCTGTGCTTTGAGAAAGGAAGTTTCTGCTGGAGCTTGTGCGCTGCAGTGAAAGTTAATTAAGAGTCCAAAATCAACTTAGAAAATTAATAGTGGGATTTTTTTAAAGCTTAGCTCTGCAGAAAAATCTCTGATTTATCTGCAAGAATTTGGACCAAAAAAATACACACAGGCACAAGACATCATAACTTCAATAAAACCGTTGCTGCCCAATAGTTATCAAGACCGAGATAGGTGCCTATCACAATGGATCAGCATGTTCAGATAGCATTGACAAGAAGCTGCAGTATAGAAACCCACACATGTGCATGCAACACAAAAGAAAAGTCTTCCCTGCTAGCTGTATGTATTTAAATTGGCTTTTCAAAGGACCACATGCTAAAAATGAAAACAACTGCCCAGCTGTTGAAGAGCACTGGCAGAAGGGTGCTCTGTAGAAGAGATGATGGAGAACTTTGTGTTTGTCACCTATAGATTAACTACTGCCAACAGCCCCATAAAGCCAACCTGTACTCACACAGCAATAGGCTGTGTGAGTGGAACCATGAACCACAAAGTCATTTTCCACACTGCTGTTCACTCCAGACTGTGTTGGACTCTCAAGCAAGGGATGATGGGTGCCTGCTAGGAGGCACCCCATGTGCATCACAGCTCCATCCCCGCTTCTTCCCAGTTCCTCTCCAACAACGAGTTTCTAAACAAGCAAGACCAGCTCAGTTGCCATGACAGGAAAGAGGCAAGGCCTTACCCACTAAAGCAACACTACTAAAATAAAAAAACCATTATAGATTGGCTGCTTTACTAAAAAAAAAAAAAAAAAGAAATCCAATTCTATGGGTCTTATCTATAGCTCTTTCTCAACCAGAAGACTCTACCACATCTATCACTGTGTGACCACATGCTAGTGTCTGTCCGGTATGGTGCTGTGTTGAAGGCTTTGTCTGATGTGCTCCTCTGAGCACATGGCAACATTTGTGCAATAATAATAGTGTTTACTTGCAGAAAATTCACAGAATTGTACAACACATGCCATTGGGTTCAACATTTTCCCTACTTTCAGTATTTAACAGGGAGTATTTAAGATCATATCAAAAAGTTGCTAAAGAAAGTTTGAAATAAGTAGATGTTGTAATCTGGCAACCAATTTCAGTCTTCTTGTGCAGTGATAGATTTAATGATTTATAAATCAGTGGCATGAACAAAGCAAGAACCAAAACAGAACTACCCATTTCAAAAGTGTAAAGACAGTTAACCTTTAAACAGATGGATAATTCCAGACAGCACTCTAAAATTAATAGAGCCTAAACTGTAGGTCTCAAAGCTGCAGAATACATCTTGGGAGACCATGTTTTTGAGATCATCATAAATCAACTTTTTTCTTATCAGTCCTTTATACATAAATCGACTACAAGGCCTCCTAGGTTATGAATATGTATGTCATGACATGACAACTGATCCAGTACTCTGGTATCAAAAGTCCTGTGATCTTACTGCTTATACCGAACCATCAGCTTCTTGATGTTATACAGAAATAGTCACAACAGCATGAAGGCTGGTCTGGAAAAAGGTAAGATGAGGAGATTTTCTGCATAGAGTGTTTTAGCAAATGAAAGTGTAGAATCTCTTAAGGAACCTCATTTCCATCCTTGCATTATTTGCAGTTCTTTTCCTTGTGACTTTTCAGAGACATTTTAGTTTTTCCAACTAAAATCTTTCAGGGCTGGGAAGAAGCATGAGGCAAACCGTGAAGTACTAGGAACCTGATGGCTTTTTGTCTTCATGAACGCACATGCCCTACCCATACATAGTAACAAAGCTGACCATGCTCCAGGATAGTATAAACACACACCCCACAAACACACACTTATGCTTACCAGCAACAAAAATTACTAGAAAACGTATTGTTTCGTTTAGCTTTAAAAAACACTATTGAAAACATATTTCATAACAGGATATATTTATAAATACGGGATGTGATCAAAAACCAGATGAAAATGAGGGTTGGGGTGGAAGTGAAGCTCAAAGAGTGATGTTACATAGCTGCCAGGCTCAGATATGCCAGTCCCTGGGAGACACTTTCATTAGCAATAGGGAAGATGCTGGCTGTGGAATAAACATGAAACTTGATCTCATGATCTCGTGCCTTGATACCACACAGACCGCTGCTAATTATGAAGCTGCCTGACAAGCAAATAGTGCTCCATATTTATAACAACAGGCAAAATCAGCCAATTTGTCATTTTAATGCCTGATATAACTTTGAATTTTGCATAAAAGCAGCAAGGAAATGAGGACCAGAGTTTCCAGTTAAAAAAACACAGGGAACATATTTCTCTGGATTCCCAAAGGTTTTTGTATTTTTCCCCTCATCCCACAATGCTATTTCACTCTGATCTCTTCAGAGATTACTTTTGGGGCTCCTTTAATCACACAGACATGGAGGTTCTTAGTAACAGCCATGCAGGGCAGTCCAGTGAAACCAGCCCGCAACACAACCAGTAGAAAGCCACAATGAACTGGTATCAGCTGGAACGAAGTCCTCACTTTCATTTGCTCCCATTTTGGGCAGGCAAGTGGACTTTATGTGAACAAAGGCAAATGTAAAGACATGGAACCAGGAGATTTGCTCTCATTTGAATGTTAAACAAATGGGTATCAGACAGTAACAAATAGGAGGTTTTCAGTCCTCCTTGGTTTCACAGAAACATGGGCAGCATGCACAGAAGCAGTGCAATACTAGAGGTGACTTGCTCACTATACACACAAAAAATTTATTTGAACAGACGTATGCTGAACAGAATATACAATGTAAAGCTTCTAAGCTATATGTGACCCACTTTTGCAGATATCTACAGCCTGTAAGTGTTCAGTATCACATTAACTTAAACACCATTAGGATTTGGCCCTGTATCATCTTTATTTTTTATAGATACATAATTATTGAGAAGAGGCTGTTAACTTTTTATAGACTTTAAATATAGTCTATCATTTCTCTCTATCTCACTTTGTTTAAGGATTCACCCAGCAGAACAATTGTGTTGCTGCCACATTGCTCTACTTTACAAAAAAATGAGCTGCTGCTTCATGGAGTGAGGAGAGAGACATCCACTGTAACCTCTCAGGTGTACAGGTGCTGGGTACACACAGCAATTGATACTGCCTCATCGCAGGCGAGGCATGGGCATAGCCAACCCTTTAATTTAAGAAAGCTTGGCGCCTACTTTTAATGTATGTTATAACCTCAGTAGTTCTGCAACATCATAAAAATAATAAAGAGCAATGTCCCATGTCTAGAAACAGAAATGATTTCTATTGGAATTTATGTATTCAATGTAATTAATTCCTATTTTTTAGCCTTTTTTAAGCAAGAAGCAGTCACTCAGTTTAAACAGAAGATATTTAAAATGCTTTTATTTTTGAAAAAAAAGTGAATTTGCTGTTCCATCTGGTGATGGGACACAGCAGAACTTTGCAGGGTGATAAAGCACATTTTAACCCATTGTTTTATTTGGACTGCCTGAAAGAGATGCTCAGCATAATCTTTCACGTGTTCAAAAGCTAAAACAGGGTCCCAGCTGCTCTCTGTTATTTTTCTTTTTCCCGCAAGACAGTGAACATGTACATTTAGTATATCTTGTGCATGGAGAGGCTTACCTGACATTTCCGTCTTGATATGTCCAGAAAATTCTTCCTGGGGGGAAAAACAGTATGATGGATGCTTACAAAATAACTAAGTATTTTAGATGCTACTTTGAACAAAAGCTATATTTGACTTGCCACCACCTCCCCAAAACTATTATTTTTCCTGCTGGGTTTAGTAGCTGAAATACCTCAGTGTTTTCACTGAGCATTACCATGTTTACAATAGAAAGAAAGCCCTACGGGAGTCTCATTTGATTTCATTGCACTGTTTATAAATTAACAAGAAATGGAGACTGTTCTGAATGGTAGAGACAAAGAGAAGATACATACACACTGGGAATTCAGTAATGGCAAAACCAAAATAATCCGTGATGATAAACAAATCCCTGACCAGAGACCGCTGGTTCAGCCAAGGCCTCTGTATCCAAGCTGTAATGAGGGATCACGACGTGGTCTTTAAAACCTCAGCGCTGTTACAGACGATGACTGAGGTTAAGTCTTGCTGATGAAATCCCAATTCATTGATTATAGTTTTTACTGCTTTCTGTGGAAGTGACTGGAAGCAGTAGTGAGCTGTAACTTCAAAGTACTCTATTCTCATCGGTTTCGTAATGCTGTATTTTAACTGTTTAATCAATGTTGCAATAGCAATAGAGTGGTATTGACCTGAATGATTAGAAATAGCATTGCTTCGCCAATGCACTTGTCTCAGTGAAACACGGAGGCCTATGAAGAGGGAATAGTCACAGGGCATGAGAACTGAACCAGGTTCACTGTGGAGCTCCACTGGGCAGCACCAGCACACCAGCATTTTGTTAACCTGTGCTTTCCACCCAGCCGTCAGCTAAGCAAATCTCTTTGTGAGAGCACTTTTAAGGAGGCTGCAGGATGTATGCGGTGCCCTAGATACCAAAGACTGTAATATTTTGTTACTTGTGACTCTGATAATGTGGTCTTGTGCCCTAAATTTGTGAGGTTTTTGTCATTTGAAAAACTCCCTCAAAATTCTGCGACATTTCCAGTTATCCTGAAACACAAGTTAAGTCCCTTCTTAAGAATGTCTACCTGAGCAACAGTTACAACTCTTTGCAGAGCCATCAGAAGAGAAAAAATAGATAAATGTGTTCTTCACTTAGGCATGTCCTGAAGTGGTTTCCTGAATTGGGGTGTGAGTGATGAACACCCACAATTAAATAAGATCTAGTTGTGAGTCTTCTCATAGAGAGACAGTTTGGAGTATTACTTCCGTTAATAGCCACTGATTTCAACTGGCTCTAATCCTCTGAGAGCTTCGGCAAGTTGAAGAATTAGAAGGTTAACGTAAATGTTTGGTACGAGATAGAAGTGAGAAATTTGTGGTGAATTATTTATTCGACTAATTTAGCTTTCTTCTCTGTTAATGAATTCTTTGCTTTTTTTATATATACATTTGTTATTCCAGCTTGTTTGACAAATGCTTTATGTGAATATGTTTCAGCTGGTGGTTTGTGCACAAGCTACCAGCAAAGACTTTCCCTTCCCCTCATAGCTACTCGTGGTTACAGCTGAAGAGCCAGTTACTTGAGGGTTCTGATGCTACTGCTGTCCCCAGACTGGGTGACCAACACTTTTCGGGTAGACATGTGGGAGCTTGTGCAGAGAGGAAGGGGGCTGGGTGGTAGGACGAAGATATAAGAAGTTATGCAGCTGCCCTGTTCCATGTTTACTGTTCACCCAGATCTTAGTCCCACCTCACTTTCAGAACTGGTCAGGGTAGGCTTTACCTGCATGAATAAAACAAAAATCTGGGGCTGTATTATGAGCTACTTCATCATACACTCAGCCTGACCTAGGGCTGGCTGGAGATGTTTTCAGGCATGCTACCTTGGCCACGATGCTGTTGCTGCATTTCAACAAATTAAAGGATATGAGCAGAGAGATCCAGCTGCTCAAAAGCTACAAATATAAAGTAATTTAAAAGCCTTTGACAGAGGCAGAGAGGCAAGAATTTCTGATAAAGACACAGCTGCAAACAGCTTCGAGCCTTGAAATAACACAAGGAACATGTATCAATTTCTGTCGCTGCAAACATTGACTGTTGAAACTTAATACCAGCCTCCCCTTCGTGGTGATGAAGAGATGACATTTCCATTTTATTGATCTCGGCAGAGATGCAGCACAGGCAGTGTCAGAGGGAGTGGGGCGCAGGGGCACCACGGCCCAGCCCCACATTCACAGATGTGTCCTTGGCTCACCGTGTGGTCTGGTCACCAAGAAGCTGGGACAAGAAAAATCTCTTGGAGATTGCAGCTAAAGAAGAGAAACAAGATTCCAGGGGGAAAAACTGACTCAACTATGTTTATAAGATCATCTGTGGCTCTCACTATGTAAAAGACCTTTATATTCAAATATATCTACACATTTGCATTTAAAGTTTATGGCACAGTATATCACAGTAACATACCTCAGGAAAAGTTACAGCAGCCAAGCTCCTTTGGCCTTTATGAAAAGACAAAACATGAAAATATTTTTTCAACAGGAAGTAAAAGTGCAGACAATCTTAAATGCAGGGCAGAGTAAAATTATCATCAGGAGCACAATGCCTTCTCTTCAAAGGACACATTTAGCGACCTCAGTTCCTCAGATATTCTGATTTTCAGTAATAGGAAGTGCTGGCCATGTCTTAGTGGTTAATTGTAAGGTCCAGCAAGCCATACTTTACAGCACTTTTTTAATTGCATCACAGTATTTGTCACATATATGATATCAAAGTTGCTGGCACTGTAATTTTTTATTTTCTTCCTATTGATGTGTGAATAAAAGCACTTCGGTGTTTTTAACACTGTCCAAGTCATGAAACATAAGACAAAAATATTTTCAGCACTTAAACTGAGGATGGATGGGGAGCTGTTAGTAAACATGTGCCATTGGGTTTGTTTCTGTCATACACTCCCCTTACACTTTTCAAGGTGATTTTATTTGCAGAGTTACATTGTGAAAAGGCACGTAACAAGATATTCATGGGGCGGGAAGGGTTGATGTGGATTTCTCCTGTTTATCTCCTGCTTCATGATGTGGGCGCATTCCTCTTGTCAGAGTCCTCACTGAGCTCCTGTCAAGCCAAAGACCCCAAAGCCCTGGACAAAGTAGAGAGTAAGGATGGAAGTCTATCCCATAGATAAAAGTTAATCATGGAGATTTTTCACTGAATAATTCTGGGTCTATACAAGAAAGAGAAATTCTGTTTCCCTTCATAAAAAGAAAACACTGGAAAATCTCATTTATAGTGAAGAAAATGTGCATTTTAAGCCAAATTAAATGTTTTACTTGGCCTCAAATTAAATTTTTCAGATTTTATTCCCATTTGACTAGCAAACCCAGAGAACAAAACAAAACAAAAAAAAAAATCTGCTTCAGATCAATAGAAAGACTGCTTCCCCCCAATATTCCAATGCAGCCAGCCAATCACGTAGTTTTAGATAAAAGTAGCAACTTTTGGCTTTCCTGTGCTACAGAATGAAAAATGGGAGAGACTTCGTTTTTCCTGTGTGCAGGCAGGAAATAGCAATACGATTTTCCACTCCTTTAGCTGGGTCTTCTGACTACGACAGTCTGAGAAATACCCTCGCATGAGCTGTGGCAGAAATAGCATCCCACAGGACTTGGAAGTGATCTGACTTGAGAAGGACCCATCAGACCAGCAGATCATCTGCTGGATGCACAGGACATGGGGAGGCAGCAACAGAAGCAGGCCAATGGAGACCAAGGGGACTGAGGGCCCATAAAGAGAACAGTAGCAAGGGATGTGAGCCTAACAGCAGCAAAGGCAAGTGTTCGAGATGGCCAGCATGCAACAAATCCCAGTATCAGCTACTTTACTGATTCCAATGCCATACAGTGTACTGTGACACTTGCCTTGTTGACGCCTCCTCCAGCCACTGCGAGAGGATGAGCTATCAGGCAACCTGTGAGCTCTGGCCTTGCAAAGATGCAAACGCACCAGGCATCCTCATGAGCACCACTTGCCCGGACACAGATCAGTAGGAGTAGGAGAGAGCTCATTATACAAAAGTGGATACCAGCAGCACCTTCAAACCCATTCCCAGAGGTAACCTGCTCCTCTATGCAAGATGTGGTATGCCAGAGTGATGCCAATGTCCTGCCTACCATGTAAGCACATTTATAGGTGGCATCTACTGTGGGCTGCTTCTATCCTGCAACATTTCTTGTGTCAGGATATCAGCTGTGGGTACCTAATAGTAGGTTAGGACTTCAGGAGCCAGCATACCAGAAGGTGGCTTAGATTTCTGAAAACAGGCAGGCTGCTAATGAGTACATGGGATGTTAGGAATAAGGCTCTTGCCTGTCCATGGAGACATCCACCTGTCTGTCACAGTGAGTCCTGTACTGCTAACCAGTGGCTGGACCTAGCAATGTACAGTGATGGAGTGGCATCCTCTTCAGTGGACACATATGCTTGCTTCATCGGAAGTGAACTGTGAGCCCTTGGGAGCCAATTGCCACCTCCTGCCAGCTGCCACACACAGCTTTTATAGTTTCAGGTGTATTTGCAACAGATACAATTGCAAGGTACTATCTGTTGCCTTGTCAACATCAAATTTCCTAGCTGTAGATGTGACCTGAATTAACTTAGCCATGGTCTGGCACAGCCTCCCTTGTCCTCATGGGTTGCATAGGCAGGTGCCACAGCTTCTCCAAAGCATCCACTCTTACACAAGTGTAATTTCCAGTCCACATAGCTCTGCACCAGGCAAGAATCACACCCTGTTTTGTGTCATTAGTTCAGCTTCAGAGACACCAGTCCACAGCTAGGAAATCCAGTGGGGTGGCCAGGGACAGCTCTTTCCATGCAACTCTCTAGCACATACCTCCTCACTATAGCAAGCTGCCCCATCTCCCGTGATCACAAGCCATGGTGGAGAAGCCCTCTCCCTCTGACACCACCTCTGTTTACCCTACTGTTCACTGTAGCTGGCAGCAGCAGGAGTTCACTCCTCCTGCTTAGGAGGCATGGCAGGGCATGGTACCAAGTGGGCAATCTGGCAGAGGGAGCTTTCCTGCACCAGGACCCAGAGAGACCAAGCAGGTGCTCCCAAAGCAAAATTCTCAAAGAACACTCCTGCTCTTGCCACCTTGAGAGCATCAGGCTGTGCCCTCGCTAAGCCCAAGTGCCTGCAGTGGCTTGAACATGGACCAAGTGCAGTTCAGCATCCTGGCCCAAGCTAACTCCACAGGGAATATAGTTTCTTTTGGAGGTCTTGACATGAACCATAAGCCTCTGTTCTGCCCCGGCGTATCTTCCCAGTAGATGCAAGTGTTTTCCTCAGTGTTCAAAGCTATCTGGGCATTTCTTAACAGCTCTCTAGAAGCATGAAGAGAAGGACCTCCCTGTCTTGAAACCTGAGTGGGGAAGACAAGGCTGTTTCAAGCTGTGTTATGCTTCCTCAGGAATCCAAATCCCTGAAGGGGTGATTTTTTTAACCAATAAAGACTTAATTTCTGAATTATGTTGTGTAAGGTACTCAAAACATAAAAGTCTTCCTCGAAAGTGCCACTACAATGAATTTGTAGAGTATAATATTTGCGATAATTTAGCAGGAGGCCAGCTGAGCAGATAAAGCCTGGGACAACTTATGAAAATACCTAAAAAGGTAAATTTATATTTTTTTCCAGTTATGGATATAATAAGCATATTTTCCTAGGCACAGTCTGCAATTCCTGCCTCCTTATAGAATGAATGTGTTTCCCCAGTTAAATGTACAGCACCAGCTGAAGTGAATGGGGTGTGTGTTTACTTTGTTTTCCTTATTAAATATAGATCTGTGGTCTATCAGGAGTTGTAAAAATATTACTAAGGTGGTTACAGCCAATAATATTTCCCTCTGATAATTTTATGGCCCTGTGGTCAAGACATGAGTGTCTGGAGTGTGAAAGGAAGCAGGATCTCATTCTGCATGCCATTACCAACTTGCCAGTAATTAAAAAACTGAAAAGTGCAATGTATTCTCACTGTAGCTGTTGCTGCAGTAGTCACGGCCAGCCACACAGATTTGCAGGCTAAATCCTCACCACTGGCACTGGTTTTCCTCCTCTTTCCCCCTTGTCCTCCCTTTACCCTTGTAATTGCCACTTTTTTCCCTGACATACAAGAAGCCATCACTGGAGATGAATAATGTTTTATGAATATAATTTTATCTATCACATGCATCTGGCCGAGACAAGCAATCACCATTTCAGGACAAAAAAAAATCTTGGTTAACAGGAACTTCTCTTCATGCCCTTGGGAGCACCAACTGCTTCCATTTGCCCTTCTACTTTATACCGGGCTGCTCCCCGTGTCCTCACCAGGCCACAGCACTGCCAGAGCCAGCCAGCACCCGCTGCCCCATCCCGGTGTAGTCCTGGATGGTGTTAGGGCCCTGCATTGGTAATTAAAGAACAGTAAACAATATCCACAATGGAAATAGCACAAGGGTTGCTCTTCTCCAGCTATGCCAGCAGAGACTAGGCAAAGGTCTTTAGGTGGGCTTCTGAGCTACAGAAAAGACAGAATAAAAGGGCTACTACCTCTTAGGATATAACAAAGCCAGTCATCTGAGACTAATGGTTCTCCTTCATCCCCTGACTGCAAAACCTGAGATGATGAAGCAGGTCAGAGGTGACAAAATGCCTAGAGCTGGAGAAGCACAGTGATAGAGCGGCACCCTTTCCTTTCTACAAGGACATGTAGTGATACAAGAAGGAGGAATGGCTCTAGACCGAAAGAGAGTAGATTTAGATTAAATATTAAGAAGTAGTTCTTCACTGTGAGAGTGGTGAGGCACTGGCACAGGTTGTCCAGAGAAGCTGTGGCTGCCCCATCCCTGGCAGTGTTCAAGGCCAGGTTGGATGGGGCTTTGAGCAACCTGGTCTAGTGGAAGGTGTCCTGGTGGCAGGGGGGTTGGCACTAGAAGATCTTTAAGGTCTCTTCCAACCCACACCATTTTATGATTCATCAGCTCTGGGCCACCATGTATATAAAGCCCCCAGGTTCGTGCTCCAAGTCAGTAAAAATGGTTCATTTGTCTGAACCATGGAACTCTGAAACTTCCAGAAAGAAAACTATATCTCAAAAATAACAGCTTTTTTTCTCACTATCATGACTTGAAGATGTTGCAGCATTAGGCATAAGGAGGAATCCTTTCTCATGGAGCACTGAGTGACTGAACATCACCAATATTATTTATTTTCTAATCCTTTTCTACTTCCTTGCCAAGCAACAGCAACCAGTGCAGCAGAAGTGCTGCCATCCCGACCAAATCATCCCTCTGCCTGCCCCCAGATGCTGCCTCAGTTCACACACGTTGTGGACAGACAGAGGGACTCACACCCTGGTGACTGTCTGAACAACATAAATATCTTCCAATCCTGCAAAAATGATCCTTTCTGCTGGTCTGAGGCTGGTCAACCTCCATGCATGGGCTCACAGGTTTGGGCACCCACACACACCCCAGTCAGTGCCACACAGGCAGCCCCCGGGTGCTGAGGACATTTTTGCCTTCCCCTCACTTTTTGGGGAGGGCAGACAAAATCCTATTTGTTCCTGTTCAATATAAGATGGGGTATGAACAATCACTGCTATGCAATTTGTCATTACAGTTATTAAGGATTGCATATACTTATTATATTAGATACAATATACAACAACATGAGCATGAATATGTAGTATTAAAAAGAAACAAAAGGTTTTTAGTCCTTCCTGAGCATTTGCATGCAGTGTCTGAACATACATTTTGAAATACAAAGGTACAAAGCTTTTTCTTTTTTTTTTTCCTAGGGGGAGGGTGAGGCAATAATTATTTTCCCCATCTTTTTTTCCAGAAAGAATATATATAAAAAAAAAAAAAAAAAAAAAAAAAAACCACTGTCGTTTCCTCCCACACACTTTTTCTGTTTTTACCCCTTCAGATTTTTGGTGGAAATGAAATAAAATAGAATCCAATTATAAAATTGAGAGAAAAATTTGATTTGTCAATTGAAAAAAAATGTTAACACTTGCAGAAAATTATACAGGCATTTTCTATTTCACATTTTTTATGAAAAATCAGGACATTCTGAAGAAGTTGAAATGTTATTCTGAAGTATTTCAGTTTTGTCAGCTCACTATTTTTCAACAAATACATTTTCAGTCAAAAATTGTCAATCTCCTTTTCTTCTCAGATCCTTCTGCGATTCTCTCTCGCCATCTCCTTACACTGCCATCGGCAGCTTCTGGGCCCACAGTAAAGATCATTTACCTGCTAATGCTTTTCAGCTGATTGGGCCTTTTCCTCCTGCACCCCACAGCAAGGGCAAGGGAGGGAGCAAGACCCTTTTATCACACCCAGCACCTTCCCTGGTTGCCTTTCTGGACCCTGCGCTTGCAAGAGCCTTTATGGATAGGCAAAGTTGACCTGAGCCAAGGGACAGATTGCCTTCTTCAGCAATTATGGAAATATCTCCTTTTTAGGGATGTTTTTTTCTGTGGTATTGGTGTTTGATTTTTTTCCAAAGCACAAATATGGATTAATCTGGATGTGAATATATTCCACAAATTAAAGGATGTCTTATCGAGGGGGACCGTGTGCTAGATTAGTTAATAGGTCTCCCATCTGTACTGTCTATGATACAATGATAAGTATACCTAGAAACCCAGGAAACGATTCACAAAAACAATCAGATAATGAGGAATACTATTCTCAGAAGGTCCTTCCCGTGTTTGAACAGGGGGAACAAATTAAAAGCTCAAGTTGTGTGGTAGCTTTGAAATAGTGCACATGGTGACTAAGACTCTTATCGGAGGCAGCAATGAAATAACATTTTCTGCTAAAGAGCTTGAAGAAATATGTTACAAAATTATTAATAATGCATTAAAATTTGCAAGAGCATGAAGGCAGCAATAGTTGAGCTGTGTACTCCCAGCGTCTGAGTGGAAAGGAAGAAGTGCTTGTAAGGCACAGACAAGGAGGTGGCTTCCAGTTACAATTTCTCACAGCATTAAAAATAGTGGTGATAATAGAGGTTTGTTATTGCTGCTGGTAGTATTGTGCTGGAAAAAAACAACTGTGCAAAACGAAACAGGAAAATGGTGTGTACACCTCCTCTTTTTGAGAAACTGAGATCCCAAAGTAGCGATATCCCAAGGCTAAAATTCAGGTTTGTGAGTACCTTCTCTTCCTTAGAAAATACCACCACAGCTTGGCAGGATATTGAGGTTCCTGTTCAGACCAATGTACTAAAAGTTTGTGTATCTCTCTCCCTTCGAGCCAGTACCTTCTTCCTCTGGCATCGTTTCAGTGAAGTATTTATGCTTGACACAGGTGTATGCTCCAGACCCGTGAGAAACCACCTTGAAGTCAATCAGGCAGCCAGGCAGAGCTGTATGCATAAGCATTTTATTATAACGTTAGATATATTATTATTAAACGTGTGTCAGGGTTTTTGGTCTCCTTTGATTTTGTGGAGAGTGGGGAAAACCAGTCTTCTGACACTGGCGTATGCCTTTAAATAGCTAATCTTCGTGCTTTATTAATAAACATGCAAGTATACTATTGGTATCTTTACTGAGCATCATTACCTCTCATTCTCAGTGCACTCTGACATTACTTTAAAAGTATGTGCTGTTTGCCAAAGATTTCCTTTCCAATGTCATATTTCGAACCATGAGGTAATATCGAGCAGCAGAAAAAGGACAGGTGGTCTGCCAGAAGACTGAATAACTGAAAAGTGCCTTTGAATTAGACAAAAACCTCCTGTTTTCATTTCAAAAAAGCCCCACACTGCTTCCCAGGTATGATCTAGGTCTGTTATATACAGTGAAGTTGGTCAGTATAAATCTTTATTTTGTGTTTCAGAAGGTATGCAATAGAAAACCCATTCTAACAATAAATGCTAGTCACCTGAGGTCTATAGCTTGTTTTGCCAGCTTGAAAAACAAAAAAAAAAGCCTCTGTTCACCCTTGGCCAACTGAGTTACATTTTCTGCTATTATTAATGCATTGCAAGGGTTTTTTCATATCAATTTGAAATTATACATCTGGGAAATCCCAGTACAACGGCAGTCAATGCTTTGTTTCTCTGTGTGGCCCTTTGCAATTACTAGAATGTGCAAATATAATTTAGCGCAGGTAAAATTCAATCAGTCACCCCAAGCACAAAGAAATCTCCATCTCTCAGAAAAAAATCCAGAGAGTGTTTCCCTGCAAATGGCACAGGGGAGCTGTAAGAGTTTCTAAAACAAATTTATTAGAATATTTAAATTCAAGTTGTAATGGGAAATTTAGCGCAATAGGTGAGGTGGCAGTGTGCTGAAGCCCAAGTGATGCAGGCAGACAGTTTTCGAGGCTGCGGGCTCGCTCAGATTACAGTCCTATTTCTGCTTGCATGAGGTGATTGCAGAAACCAGGCAGGCAGGTTGCTCAAAAAGCAAACCCCAGGGCTGCAAGGAAGGGAAGGGAGGACTGAGGTAAAAAGAGGCTGCCAAGGAGCGAGGGCAGAGGTCCGTGTCTCTTGCAGTGGCACTAGAGATGGAGAGAGACATGGTTCTCAGCCACCACGAGGCTCCCCACGTGGCCGTTTCCCAAGAAGGTACTGTCTGCCCAACCCTGGGTGCTTGACGGAGCCTTGGGCCGGGGTGGAAAACCTCAGGAGAGCTTGAAGCTTGAGGCAAAGCTCAAGGGGGAAACTCAGTAGCATCCAAACTGAGCTGGAGGTTGTAGCTGGGCAGCACACTGTCTCTGCCCACCATCACCAGAAGGAGATTCCAAGCAGACCTCCCTGGGCCACTAAGTGCTGCCAAACACCTGGCACCACACACAGCCTGCCTGGACATGACCACTGGCATGGCCAGGAATAGGGTTGGGGTCACAGCTCTGTGGTTTTTATATAATTGTGCCATAATGAGGAGTTGTAGCTTTAAAATTTAAAAAAGTAGGGGAATTAAAAATCACAGAGTTTGAGGACTGCTGGATTTATGCTTCTCAAACAACTCCAGCACCATAGCGTTTTGTTTTTGTCAAGCAGCAAAGGCCGCCCCTCACCTCCCGCTACGTTCAGTGGGAGCTTTGTCATCACCTTCAAAGGAATCAGGATCAGGCCTCCAATGTGTTAATAAGCAACAAGAATTATGGAAAGAATTACATTTAACATGAAGCCAGGCTGCCTGCGGTGATCGTACTGTACAGCCTGTCACAGATCGCTTTGTGCTGGAAACCTACACCATGGACTGATCTGTGGATGAGACAACCACAAGACATTTCTGCTTGGCAGGAATATGGAGGTAGGAGGAGATGAGAGACGAATAAGCAGTGGCAGAATACATATAGGGATGGCTAGAAACCCCCAGATAAAGCAGCTCCTCATCTGAGGAGCCGAGTGCATCTTGGATGTGGTGTGGAAGGAACAGCCTTTGCACTTCCCAAGCCATCATGACTACTCTACCAATAAAAAAGGCCTCTTCTGCCTTGTACATCTAAAATCCTGCTGCTCTGAAAGCACCCACCTCGACATTAAGAAAGTACCCTTTTACAAGTACTTTGGAAAAGAAAGTAAACCAGTTCTCTTTGTCACTTCCCTCTGAAAGAAGCATTCCTGCTTATCTCCTAGAAAAATGAATCAGTAGAGGAACACATTACTCCAAAGTATCTTCAAGCATACACAAAAGAGGGTAGGGGGATTGTGTCTAGGTGACTCTCATGTTGGCTCTTTGTCTGTGAGACTCACCTTACTGAAGAGGCTCAGGCAATGTTTTTCCTCCATGTCCTTGTAAGCCCAAAGAAAGCTGTGACCAGTACAAGCAGACCTGCTGCTTGCAGCATGTGGCAGAATATTACGGTGCCCATTAAAGCTGAAAAGGTTCAGCCAGTGCAGACGCAAGCAGGGATTTTGCTTTTAGTGCATAGGAAAGAATGAGAAACCACTGAGTTTCACAGAAATAAACAGCAGAGCTGAGGGATAGCCCAATTTACTCATTCCCTAACCTGCTATTGCACCCAAATACAGTCCCTTTACCCATGGCAGGAAGTAAGGTTATTTCTGTGACCCTGCATTGCTATCACTGAACTGTTTTGTATTCATCCATCTAGCAGGTAGCCTGTGCACTGTGGCAACTGGTTTTCTTCACAGAGCAGGCAGCTTTGAAAAACAATCTTTGTAGCCCCAAAGTGACTAGGGATGGTGTTTTCACAACCCTGCTTTCCTACCCACTCATTTTTCTGCTGCTCTGGACTTCACCTTCAGTCTCAGTCTCTGCCTCCTTTTGCTCCTAGAGCAGCGTTGTGCCATTTTCTAGGAGTTCCTCCCTTCTTCCTTCTAAATCACTCAGTCACATCCTGTTTTTATATCTTGCCCTAAACCTTTCCTTTTGACTATAACTTACAACTGACTGTATAAAACAACATCAATATTATAACAGCCACTTTGGAGCTGTTGTGATGGAGCTTTCTAAATACACATGTTAAAACCTCTTATGAAATTTCAGTGGGGGTGAGGGTGGGAAGTGTTGTGCACATCCAGGTGCTGATGATTAAATTATTTTCAAATTTTTTTGGAAAAAGTTTCAATTGGCATGAAAATAACAAAGTGGAAAAAAGGTTCCTACGGTTATTTTGGGAAGCTCCCATGTTGCTACGACCCCTGCTTACTTTATGTATTGCTTTAATTCAGGGTACGACATTGTTCCTGGCATAGGCTGAGTAGTCGCACCCCCACCTTTGAAGTAAAAATCAGTGTTTCCTCTGGAAGTTAAAACATCCTGAGGAAGAGAAAGGAAACCAAGAGGATTTATCAGACAGAGCCTGACACATCATAAAGATTCAGCATTGTTATCAGGTATCATTCTAACACACTCGCTGCTCTACACCACTCAAAATTTTATGACCACAAAAACAACCCACACATACCTGCCAAAGTGTGACTAGCCGAAGACAGCTCTCAGCATGTTAGCTTCATTTCGCTCAAGAGACAAACAAGGGATCACAAATGAAACTGCCTACACCATACTGATGTGAGCAGTAATGTAGGGTTTTGTCAGTGAGTCAATGCGGCTACCAAACGAAGCGCTTTCCTTTCATGGCTTGTAGCACCTGTAAAGCCTTCTGCCTAAAAGCCAATCAAATAAGACACCGAGTCACTTAGTTGCCACCTAGAGACACATAGCAGAAGCAGCCACTGTATGAATAGTTGATGCAAATATTTTGTTCACAGTTAGTTCAGAATGAATAACACAGAATCATATGGTTACTTCCGTGCCCAGGTACAGCAAGATCTATAATGCATAAAATTGATGTTAAATGCATAAAATTGATGTTAAATGCATAAAATCTCCTGCTTGGAGCATCAAAACATAATCATGGGCTTGAATGCTGATGTTAAACCTGAAGCACACTCCACATATCACATGGACTGCAGCTAACATTAACAGCTTTCCATTGCAACTGTTACAGTGTTGTAATTGAGCAGACACTGGCTAGAGATTCCTTGAGAAACCTATTTTTCAATTAAAGTTTAATTTTCAAGTAAAAGGGTTTATACAGAACAAGACTGTGCACACACCTCATTGTTGCACTGTTTCAGAACATGAGAATTCTTGGTTTATTATTTCCAGGAGAGTGCAGAGGGGAAGGAAAAGCAAAAGAAAGGAAAGCAGGATGATGCTTTTCCCAAACTCCCTTCCAGGTTCAAGATGAAACAACTATCCCATTCGGCATTCACAGGGGTGTGTTCAGGCTCATCTGGTGCACCACAAGTCGGCTTAACAAGGAGAAACCCGTTTTGCATGATTTTCTCACCAAGTGAAGATAAACAGGAAGAAAAGCCACCAAGGAAACAAGAGAGGTGTTAGTCAAGCAAAATGGGAGTTGCTCTTCTAGTAGGTCAGTCTACCTACAGGGTGGGTTTAGGCTTCTTAACTGCTCACTATTTAACTCCTCTGCTACTTCTATACATCAGCCTGGGGTCAGGGCAGGGAATAACCCCACAAGACAAGCAAACCCCAGTATTCCTGCAGATCCCTGCTGTAACTCCTGCCACTCCTGCTCCCTTCTTGGTTCTGCCTCTTGGGGAGGGCAGGTGCCCACAGGCACCTCTGCGGGTCCTGTTGTTGAAGTCCAGGCACACACAGGAAGACAGCTCTGCCCCTAGGTCCAGACAGCTGCTCCTCATCATTGCAGGGAAAAGCCATTACTGCTTCCCGTTGTTAAACGGTTAAATCAGCTGGATTTGGAGATCTAGAAAATGAGGAGGATGAGATAACTACATTTGTGAGAACATTTGTTTTGAATCCAAACCATTTCCCCAAGTGTATTAATATGAATTACCAGGAGATTGTCTGAGGATTTATATGTGTAGTATTCCAAGAGAAAAAAAGAAAAAGCCTGAGCAGGAATAGTCAGTTTTAAATTAAGATAAATTACTTCAAGTTTCTTCTTAAAATATACGCATGTCCATTGTTTACAACTGTAGAGTTCAAAATGCTGAACATGTCTGCTGAGAGGATATACGCCTCCATTGCAAAACTCCTTGCTTTAGTTATTTGAACGACAGCCTGATAACACTGCAAGGAAAAAAAGCAGGGGGGTAGGGGGGGAAGAAAAGGAAAGAAAGAAAGTGGAGAGAAAGAGGGGGAGTGACAATACACAGCATTATTGACAATTGGTAATCTTTTGGGGAGGGGGTGAGAGTTTTAGGCGTAAACTAGAAATTAAATTTTGCCAGGATGTACCAGAGTACAGTCCCTCTCCATTTACATAATCAAATAAAAGGTAAGATTCAGCAGCATGAATACTCGACCTGCCAGTAAGCTGTTTGTTTCTTAGTGAGAAATAGAGAGAGAGGAAAAAATTTCTTTAGGAAGTTAGCTCTTTCTCATACAGTTCATATTATATGTGGCACAGGCAGCAGATATAGAATTTGCTACAATATATTAGTTTGATAACATTGTAGAGGGTTTCTCATCAAAATACAGAGATGGAGAATTATAGTTCCAAGGCCTAATTTAATAACAAAGTATGCTGTTGTTAAAACCATTTTTTTGCCTGCACTCTATAAGCAATGTGTACATTGTATGAAGAATCTGGAAAGAAAAATTGAAGAATTATGCAGACAAATACTGGTATGTGGCCAGAGCTTAGGAAAACATGTAGCTGCCTCTCGATGTCCTTATTGCCCATAAAAGAACATTTCACACGGTCAACAGCTCAAATTTATGTGGACCCTTAGGGGTAAATTTTCAGTACAGTGGATAGGAACTCACACACGCAATTGCGTTATTGTTAATGGGAGTTGTGTGGCTACTTCTTCCACTATGTGCTAAAAATGTGCCCCTTGCTGTAGAAAGCTAACTATCTACAGACCACTCCTGCTCCCACTCTTCTCTGTCAGCAGTCCCAGAGAAGCAATGGAGAGCGGCCCAGAAAACCCCTGCCTTGCGTCTTCTCCCATTGCGCCACTGACACAGCCGTTGGGAGGGCATGTCCCTCCACCCCATAAGGACTGCAGGACAGGAAGCATAGCATCCGTGATGCTCTTGCCCCTTCCCCGTGCCTCCCTTTCTCCCTGCCCAGAAGTGTGCCACTGTCTCTGCTGTGGTTTAGTATTGGAGACCTTCTAACGGGTGTAGCATGTCTTGCTCCTTGGCTGTAACCAGCACCAGCAGGGTCTTGACTCCACTGGTTTTGCTAGTGCCTGTTTCCAGCTCTTCCCCCCATGGTATTTCTCTAGCCATGCTAGCTGCACTGCATCCAAATAACCATCCAGTCACTGCTCCAGCATGATGAACTAAGACCAGTGCAGGACGATTATGAGTTGAAATGGTAGTTTGAAAATAGATAACCAACAAAACTTGCCAATAATTATGAGACTTTGCAGAAGAGGACTGATTTTCTTCACTGCAACTGAGCCTTAGGGTATCCTAAAACTTGTATAAGCAAGTCTGAGGGCCAGAAACTTCACTTAGACATGTTTCACCCCGATCTCCTGGCTGTAGGCACTAAGACCTGAACAGCAACACCAGATATTGCAAATTTTGGAGTGAAATCATGAAGGTCAGCACCACAAGCTGCTGTGCACTGGAAAGCTACTCTGCTCTGATAGCTTGAACATCTACAGGAGCTTTGTGGTAGTTGGTCACACACCAGCCATATTGCTACCTCATCTTCCTACCTCACCTTCCTTCATATAACCTAATTGCTAGGTTATATGGCTGGATGTGTAGCTGCCCTCTACGGCTGGGAGCACACCCACCAAGGCAACAAAGAGCCTGTCTTTCTATCACACCCTGACCTGAAGCATAGTTGAGAGGGCTCCAGTGCTTGGGTTGCTGACATATGCAGTTGAAGCCCGTTTGTGCCAGGCTGATGGTTAATGGCTTTCCAACCATGAAGTCAGGCTCTGCTCTGGTTTCTGAAGTCTATGGGGTGGAGCAGTGGTTTCTTTGAACTTGGTCACAACACCACACAGCATTTCAAAAGAGATGTTGCCAACATCTCGCCAACATTATAATCTTTGTTTTATTTATCCACCAAGAAGTGTAAAAAAATCAGCAATGCAGAAGGTGCTCCTCCCTCACAGTACTGGTTGGATATCATTTGTGAATGAACCACATCCATGGAAAGAAAGCATAACTTAACTACATGCTGATGTGAGACCATCCCACACACAGGCTCTCTTCTCTATGAAGTAATGAGATACCACATAATAGAAAGAAGGTCTGCTTGGAGGGGAATGCATGGCCAAGGAGGTATTTGATGTTCCGGGCAATTTCTGTAGGGTCACCTTTGTAACCTGCACCAGAGAGACCTCCTGCATGATGGAGGAAGAGCTTCATGACCAAGCCTCCTGCATCTTTTTTGCAGCACTGGCTAGAGATCAGATACCAATTTTATTTGCCACCTTTTCATTTCTTTCTTTATAATTAGATGTGCTAGGTACTCAGAATGCTGTTTGGTTTCACAGCCCATCATATTTCTCAAATTATGATAAGACAATTGGCCATTAATTCAAGGCAGTGCTAATAATGGCTGCTACAGCTACCAGGAGAAACAAATGAGAAGGTTGTTGAAAGACCTCCCTACTGTTAAACCCCTTGATGCAAATTTAGATTTAAGTCAGACAAACAAAACCCTCAATGTCTCAATTATATTTTGTTTAGTTATGATTCCCTTTGGCCTATATTAACAGTCGTCAGTTCCCAGCACATGAGGAAGAAAGAAGAGATTGACTGGGTGGTGTGGCAATTATCTAAGAACTCATATACCCTTTTCATGCCATGCCATGCCATGCTATACAGCTTCCAAATACAGCCAGAGAGGCTGCCCAGAGTCATTCTTGAGCAAGGCTGTGGCTCTACGGACCCTGCAAGCTGCGATCCTCCTGCCAAGCTGACCTTGGTGAGGAACAGAGGGCTAGGTGGCCATACCAGCATCTTGTACCACGCAAGGAGAGCAGGCTGTGGCGGATGATAACAGAGCTCATGGCAGGGGGGGAAGAGTTGCCTGTATCATGACACAAGCCCTGAATATTCTGATATTTTGTTCTTTTGGAAGTAATCTCTCCCACCTTCTCTCCTCCCTCCCTCCCTCCTTCCTTCATTTTCTTCCTCGATGTGCAGCCCTGCTCCGGTGTACTGCCTGAGTGGGAACTGCCTGCAGGTCCTGATGTAATAGCTGTGCCATATGGTCCCTACTCACAGCAGGAAGGTGGAAAAATCCAGAAGGAAAAAAGAAACAAAGGCAACCCTGGAAAACTTTATGTAGCAGCTCAGCAGAACTACAGCTGTGGCCACAAACAGAGGCAACAACTGGAATATTACGCATGATGCATAGGGCACGGCAACAGCACACAGCCTCCACAGAAGGGCAGCCACTTTATGTCCCATTTAACTGAGAAACCTCCCTGCGTACCGTAAAGCTCCATTAAAGCACACAAGCAGGTGTAGCAACCCTGGTGTTTTCAGTGGTAGATCACTTGTCTCCTCTTGCCTCCAAAGTACCCTCCGCTGGCTGCCTTTCTCCAGGTGTTTGCTGAGGAATCTAATGAGACTGATTGGGACATGCTGATCAGCTTTCATTATAAGCTGTTCCCTAGCAGTCCGATTAATCAAAATAATGGTATGTGCTGTGCATGTGTTTTATGGCTGTACCCAGTTTTGCTTTCAAAACTAAAATAAGACACCTGTTTTCCCCACCCTGTCTTGCTGAGTAGTCCCTTTAAGAGCATAACCTTGTTATCAAATATATGATATACCATCAGAGCTGGGGAGCTTCATACGCACATAAATATCACTCTTCCAGTTTCGTGCTTTTATTACTAGCAGGAGAAATCTAATGGAAATAAATTCAGTCCATGGGTCAATTACAGGCTTATTTTCATATTTATGGGACTTAATACTTCCACACCAAAAAGATTCTAATGATAGCCTAAGGCACAGAGTATATCAAAACAACAGCTATTGAAAGGGAAGGAACAAAGAAAAAGTACCACTTTGAAATTTACCCCCATCTCCTGATATTGTTATATACACTACGTAAAAAATGCTTTTTCACAAATGAGTATGATTTTTACCTACTTACCGCCAGCGTAATGTTAAAAAGAAACCAAAGGCAAGAGTCGTTAGCGGAACAAAAGCCACACTTTTTCCACCTCCAAATTCAAATTAACGCTTTGATATGAACAATCGAATCTCTTTCTTTCTTCTTCTTCCTCCTTGTGCCTGTGTCGGTTAGTAAAGGAGGCAGAATTCCACGCTTCCTTCACAGATCAGGGATGCCCACATGCTCTGCAGTGACTGAAGGGTCCCGGAGGGATCCCCCCATGGGAAATGGCAAGTGCCCATTCCTCACTGGCTGGCTGCATGTCTTTGGAGGCTTCAACGCTGCCTTGGGGAAGGAGGAGAGGGAAAGACTAGCTTTAGCTTGCTCTGTAGAGCTGCCAAGGTAGGCAGCAGAGAGGTATGGACTTCCTATGGGGTAAAGAAGCTGCTGCCCTGCCCTGTGGAGGGGCTCCTTCTCTGCTGATGCTGGCCATGGAGGGCATGCATGTTATCATTTGAAGCAGCCCCCTCCAAGATAATGCAGGAAATTTGCTTAAGTATCAGCAGTACATATAGGGTATTTCTTATCCCAGCCTGATTTCACGTATATTTATATACCAGGCAAAAACTGTAGGAAAGAAGGGAGCATGTGCAAGCTTTCGATGCCAGCTAGAGCAAGATAGACTGCACAAGCTCACAGACGTGCTTCATGCACTGCAGTTCATCGCGTTGTTTCTTGAGTTAGTTATTTATTAACAGTCAGTGGATTGCAGCATCTTTGCATTTGATTAGATAAATGATATCTTGTTACTTGGAGCATTTTGTGGAAGTCATAATAATCTCTACTGGAACATGCATCTAATTAGTTTGGCGCGCAATGGTCCTAGCCATCAAGAGGATTTTTATGGATCTGAATTCAATGCAAAGGGCCCAAACCTCAAGCCTTAGTTCTCTAGAAATCTGACATGATGAAATAGCAAAAAGAAATGAAATATTTCCTCATTTGCTGATTATTTCCACAGCCCCTGAATGTCTATGAATAAACTCTGCCACATCACCTGACACAAGAAAAATAGCCATACAGGAAGCTTAATATTTGCTGTAACCTCAGTTTCCTGGAGCTGGGAGCACTCCCTTAAATAATTTACAGCTCTAAAAGTGAAGATAAGACTATCTCCAGTTCTGGCTTTGTGTGTGCCCTGGATTATTCTAAACCACTTTCTGCAAGGACATCCATCATTACAGACCCAGCTTACCTTCATCCCCGCATAGACATCTGAGAGACAGCGACTGGGAAAGAATGCCAGAACTGGAGATAGTCTGATGTCATTTTAATGATTGTAAATTATTCAAAGAAGAATACCGCAGCCAGAGTCCAGTCATTTGAAAGTGTTTTGCTAAAATGTCTAAGAGGTCTGAGTGACAATCTCTAGTACACACATGCAATGGAAAATAAGGTTTAATGACTGTCATTTGAGGGGGAAGATACATAGGGCAGGGAGAAGAATTGTTCAATGTATGCTGCAGGATCTCAGTAAGAAGGGAAGACTCCACTGAGGAACAACTCCATCAATCTTTGCTACCATTCCCAGTAGCATTAATAAGATCAGTGGTATTAAAATCAATAAAACCACCCAGTCTACCCAGGACCCCAACTTTTACCCGCTCCACTCAACATACTAACTTCAGCTGCCATTGCCAGTATCTAGCATCAGATTTGCTTGGGTCCAGAGGCAGAGAAGTTCTAGAAGCTGCCAAAACTGTTTTTGCTGCAGCTGGAAAGGAAGCAAGAAGGAAAGAATTATGAGGACAGTAACAACTGTTATGATAGATTTGGATATGAAACTGTCCCTGGCAGCTGTGACCCTAGGACTGAGCTTAGTGGTTGGCGGTGGGGAGCTTCCTAACCCAGAGGGTAAGACGATAGAGGAGCACCACAAAGAGCATCAAGCTGACCTCTTGCCTCAGGAACTGAAATGGCTTGGACTGTGATCTTTTCAACTGCCTTCTCCAACAGGAAATTTTAAAGACAAAGCAGTAACTGAAAAGACACTGGCAATGTCAAGAAATGCTTTCTACGCATTATTACAAACTCTTTCACCACAGATTACAGCATGTGTCTTCTCCACCATACAGGCATTATCTCATCTCCTTAAAAGACAGGTAGGTTCAGCCACCAAGAGGTCATATCCGAAGTCGCACACAGAGCTGGGAATTAGGACCCATCAAGTTGCATTATGGCAATGGAAGACATGGCATCCATTGACTTCAATGAGAAACTCAGCATAAGAAGAAAATAAAAAAAATAAAATGACCTAGTGTCATCTGAGGAGTTTTCCACTTCCACACATGTGCTCAGGACACTCTATATATTGGCTCCAGGTCCCTGAACCATGGGAAATAGCAGGCTTCCTGCATGGCTGCTTTGGTTGTGTTCCTCATTTCAGGCCATTGTTCCAGACTGTATCTTTTGTTTGGGCCTTGGCAGGCAGTAAGACAGAGAATGCTAATGAATGTCTTTGCTCTAAGCACAATAGGAGAGGCATCTCATTTTCATTTTCTTTCCTGTGAGTCTTGAGTTTTAAACTTGAGCTATGCAGTGGAAATGAAATTCCTCTTAAAAAGATGGGCTCTCCCCTTTGTGCAAATAATTGAAAGACCCTGGATAAGCCACTTCTCAGTCAAAACCACACAGCCTTAAATGTTAGAGAGCAATACAGACATTTGCTGCAATTTATTGCTGCAGAATGGAAACTCTTGGATACTTACTCGTAAAAATAGAAAACTCCTCTTCTACAATTTAGACCTCAAGTACTGCTGTACTTAGAAATTTCATACAGGTGATTGTGTTGCTTCAAAATTGGTAGGAGAAGCTGGCATCATCTTAACACCACCTCTGGCTTCAGTTTGTTTCACCTAAACTTTTACCTCAGGAATCATGGGTGATTTCATGACTTTTGGAGAGGCTCTTGGAGGTGATTGTCATTAGCACCCTCAGCAACCCTGCTTATCTCAAATCTGAAAAAGTGAGAGAGGAGTCTCTTTTATAGGTATATATTACATTTCATCTGGCACTGCGCAGAAGTCAGCTTGTCCTGGATTGATCATACTTGTCCAGTGTAAAAGGAACCCCTAGTTTTCTGAAGCTCTCAGGAAATGCAGCCAGGAGTTGGATGTCTTATTAAATCATCTCCCCCAAACTTCTGGCCCTCTGCTTGGCTGAGATCTTCAGAAAGCGTGCGAAGAACAGTTTTGACTTTAAGCAGGCAGTGTTGAGCATCCGCAGCCACCACCGCCTCGCTGGGAGCTCCTGCCTGTTTGACAGTTTTGAAAATCATCAAGTTGTTAAGCTACTATTTAAATTAAGAGCAAGGACCTAATTTTAGGTACCTGTGTCTGAAATCTGTGTGCACTCATTGCCATCGTTTCAAAATTCCTCGCAGTGGGAACAGAACAGGACTTCCTCAATCCTAACTTCATACATCAGCTCAGATAGTCTTGACCATCCCCTTTTGGTTCCTTTTCTTAATGAACTTGTCTGTGCCCACCCCTTTCCTGACTCTTAAAATAAAATAAATGTCTTGGTGATTTGCATTCATGTGTAGATAGTCTGTGTGTATGTGCATACGCATATGCTTGCACGTATGTGTATCTAAATCAAAGTACTTAAAAAGCTTTACTGTGTCTTAATACATACTGTATATAATCACTGGAAGTTTTCACTGTGTTCATAGAAAGGTGTGTGTGTGTGTGTGTCCCTGTGTGTGTGTATAAGAGAGAAAGAAAGAGCAAGAGAGACAGACGGAGAGAGGGAGAGAGTGCACCAGGAATTATCTATGCATAAAGAAATTAAAAGAGAATATTTTTCCAGAGCAATTGAAGCCCATCTCCTGAACAATGACGACAGCTCCTCATTTTCGACAACAATAGAGGGCACGTAGGAGTCAGCTCATTAGAATATCTGTGGCTCTTTTCTGTTCTCTCTGCATTAAGCCCCCATAATGTCAGTTGTCACTTATTAATGACAATTAACTAGTAATCAGCAGTGAGACTCTTCGAGGTGGTCCTTGCCTGACAGGTGAAGAAAGAGAACATTGCGTAGTGCCATGCAGTGACATGGAACCTTCAAAGGGAGCACGGCATTTCCATAAATTATTTCAGAAAGAAATTTTCTTTTAGACATTCTCTTTAAAGCATTAGGATCTTTAACCCTAGAAGGACTATACAGTTGCAGCTGTCCTCCCTCCCCCCTCCTCTTATCGCTAGTATTGGATAAAATTGGAAGGCAGCCTGATCTGTCATGTAACCCAATTCCCATCTGGGGCTGGAATAGCTATCAACCCACTCTGCTGAAACTATAAATACCTTCCCTTGATACTCAACCTTAAGTGCTCACTTAAAATGATGCCCAGATACCAACAGTGAAGTTGCCAACTGAGAGCAGCTTAGGTGGATGGCCAGTAGAGACTGCGACACATCTATTATAATGTCTTCAAAAATGGATTCGCAAGTGCTCAATTTAAGTACACGTGTAGCCTATGAAATTGAACCACCTTCTCCCCTGTTTCTGATGGCTTTTACATGCACTTGTTATGTCTTCCCTTAAATGAGATGGCAACTACTGTTACTGTGTGGTTTTACAGCAACAAGCATACTCAGTGCCCTGGGCTCTGATTGCTACTGCAACAAATTTGATGTAGTTACTGCTCATAGAAGGACTCAAGTGGGGAAAAACCCAACCACCAGCAATAAGACAACCAGTTTCCCCCATGCAAAGCTTTCTTCTTTGTTCCTTTCCCAATCTTATGCAACACCAGGTAGAGAGCACTTGCCGTCCCACTTCATTCAAACTCTCTGCTCAGGCTTCCCTCCTTCTCTCTGACCCTCCAGCTTTTGAACAGGCAATCCTGTGAAGTCTTTTCATCGAATAATTCAGCTGTCCACCACAAAACCTTCTTTCCTTCCTGAGACAAATTCAGCCTCATTCCATGGTTTTTGCAAGAGGTCAGAGAGGTTCCCAAACATCACTCAGGCATGCTTGTATCTCCCAGCACTCAAAGCCCCTTTGAGCTTTACCTAGCTAGGTCCCCTTTTGTTTCCTAACAGACAAACAGGCCTTCCAGCCTTTCCCTTTTCATCCGTCTCAGTCTTAGCTTTCAAAATCCCTGCCATCTGCTCTGGCTAATAGCAATTATTCTCCTACCATTCCTTTTTCCCATCTTATCCTTCTTCTCACAGTGGATCTCCAAGCTCCAATTCTTTTTTGTGCTGCTTTTACTCTTCTGATGGCTGCTGATCATTAGACTGTTCTTAGTCGTTCCTCAGTCCTATTCCTTCTTTGCACTTTTCCAGATTCTCGCTTGTCAAAGCACACTTTAAAAATATGAAATGTGACACTCACCAACCCCCAAAATTGGGGTGGAGGATCCCCATGCAATGTTAAGTCTAGACCTGCTGCCTTTTTTAGAGCAAAGCTATCTAATTTTTCACATTATCCCACCCCAGAAAAGTAGTGAAGAGAAATAGCAGACAGTTAATGCTAACTAACTGCTACGAACTTTAGCAAGATAGCACTTTAGAGGCAGCTAAGAACACAACTCTCCCTTGAACATAAAGACACACAGAGCATCCTTGAACCACATTTCATCATCATGCTACATACTCGGATACTACTGTATATAATTATTAATACAGCATGCCCACTGCAAACATGCTGAGTGTGTTTGACCTTGGACTGCCAAGTAATATACCAATTGTGGGCAGTGTCTGAGCCTGCAGTGTTTTTTAGAGACAGCATTTGCACATTAATAAACTTAAAACTTGTTTACTGTGAGAATTTTCCAGTTAAACCATTATAGTTACACTGGTTAGCATTAGACAGTTTCCCTGCCACAGCAGCCCAGGGCAGTTTTTCTTATTACAGAATAAAAGTGGCTTTTTCCAGTTTGGCTTAAATTGCTTCCAAAGTACTTTAGTTTAAATTGAAAAAAGTCCAGAATGAAAATGCCTAGCAAGTGACTTATACTAGTGAGAAAAGCCATTAATGAACCTCACCTCCTACCTACAATGGGTCTAGCTTTCCCTTGGAACATAGGATGAAGAGATCTACTACACAACTTTTTCACCATTATAAGTACTAAGCAATGACATGTCAAAGACCCTGAAGCCAAAGGGCAGTTTCAAGAGCCACTCCTTGTATTGGCAGGCATAGCATATGCTGAAGTGGTCGTCCGAAAACATAAAACTTTGTAGCCCTTTACCAACATCAAAATCCCCTGCTATCCCATTCCCTTCCCTCACAGTTCACCCCAGACTCCTTGAGAAGGATGGTGACTTCCAGAGCCGCTCTGCCAGTTCTCCTTGCTATGCTGGAGACTGGGGAGAGAGAGAGGAGAAAAGGATGTTCTTGACACTGAGCCTGTAGCAGTGCACCCGTGACAAGTGAGATGTTACACATTGGAACCGTGCTGTGATAAACAGCCTAACCACGACTTGGAAGAAGGTTAGTTTTTACAAAACACTGCTACTCAGAAACGCTAAGGTTAAACTGTAATTTCTTTGCATGTTTCAATGTGCTGTGCTGTACTGAGAGGAGAATGGAAAGTGAAGGGTGGCAGAAATTTTGGGTTTCCCCTAGTTGGGTTTTACTTCCAAAGGCAGTCTTTACAGCAACGGTCTCCATTAGCTGCCAAATGGTGGCAAATGGCACGTGACCCAACCTGTTTGTCCACATCTGAAGACAATGCCTATTTCCAAGATACAGCACTGTATCCTGCCATTCAAAAATAGAAACCTCATAATTTCAAGTAATTATTGAAATTATAGCAGCACTGATATTTGACTGCAGCACTACGCATGCTTGTGTAGCCAAACTCCCCTGAAAGGCATGTCAAGGGGTAAAGGGATTCTGAGCATGGTGATACACAGTATGATATAAGGAAACTGAAGTGCCAGCTGGCAGGTTAATGTGTTTTGCCAAACTGATTTAGCACCCACCAGTCCACTAGTGAACTTACTTGCAAGAAACTGCTTGCTCTTAGCTATTGGATTAGTTAGACCTGTGCCTGAGAGCATGCTCTAGTGGCTAGACCTCAACCTGCTGGTCAGGAGCTTTGGGCACCATTTCTGAATACATGATTTTTAGAATTCTTCTTTCCAGATTCCACCATTGTGTGTCATCTTTTGGGTAGGAACTTTGGCTACCACCCCACTTTTGTGCTTTATAGATAAGGTCTAATAGAAACTTCAGTTTGTACACACTCTAACAAGGCGGCTTTGGACAAGCTATTGTGTACCAGAAGAGATGACTGCCACCTGCGTGACCCTGATGGTTGGCCTGTGTTTGCCTAGTGCATCCCGTCAGCTCTACAGTTTTCATGATGTGTGCTGTTCTGAGCAAATGAATCAGCTCTGGACTCCTACAAGAGCAGATGAGTTTCAGGCAACCAGGCTCCAATCCTCCTTCCTCAAGTGACCATGGGGCATTTAGCTGCAGGTGTCCTACATCTGACAAGTCTGGCCAGGAACCTGTCAGGCTTTAACCTGCACCTTCAGACAATGCTGACATAACTGCTCTGGACACAATTACAGTACACCATCACTATATTAAATTTCAGAATTACATTATACTGATGGTCAAGCCATTGTGCCCTAAACAATTTAGTTAGAGAAATGCTTCTTTAAAAAGAATGAATAATGTCAACGGTTAATCCTCCCCCGGCATTTTTTACACTAAGAAGTTTATCTAGAAGTAAAACCCATAAAAATCCTGACAACCTGGCCAGAGCTAATAGAATTTAAATTTCGTATTTTTTACAGGGAAGGGAACAAAGCAGAGGTAACAACTACAGTAGTTACAATAAAAACATACTAGACACATTTTGTCCATGCTGACCCTGAGTCAGCAGATCACTAGACACGGCTGAAGTAGAAATGGTGTAGAAAAAGGAATCTTCACAACAGAGCAACTGGAGCCCCTCATTCTCAGTGGGAAGGTCTATAGCTTTTATTAATTATCACCTATTGGTTGTCTGAAAATAAACAGGTCCATTAGCCATGTATCAGAGTTCACAGTTCTTTAGAATCTGCTAAACTATTCCAAAACCAGTTTTGCTATATCACTAGTCAAAAAAACCCGAGCTAATGATGATGCTGGATAAAGAATCACATTTCATAAATGATACTAACTGCAGGTAATCTGCATCACCTAAATAGTCTTGTAAAGTACTAGTTTTTGCAACATACTCAGATTTGGTTATTGATATTTTCACTTGACTACGATATCACCTTTTACTTAGAATAGCATCTTTCATCCCAAAATGCGGCCACCCCACCTACCTGTAGGATGAAGGCGACTATACACAGCATTGAAGAGAAACTGTGTGAAGCCATATGAAACATTGAGAGAGAACTCAATTGGAACAGCAGGGAAAACAAAAATCTGGATGAATCTTCTTATCTAGATTAGTATCTGGCCAGTAACTTGGGGTTAGCATTCTATTCTCATGCACGGACAGAAAAAGACCCTGCTTTTAAATTTCAGTGAACAGATGGTGAAATCCCACTTCCTGCTACCTTCATGCTGGGAGAGTAACTCAATATACTGCATCAACCAGGAGACCGACACCTACAGAGCTGTGAGAACACTCCACATGGAAACTGGCCTCTCCTTGGAGATCTCCAAACCAGGACCCCTGACATATTATTTAAAGAATATCACACACTCAAATTTGAGATGGCTTTGGAAATGGGAGACAGCAGCTGATGCAGTGTGCCTTCATTAGTCTAATGCAAGATAATGTGTATATTTTTATGCCTTCATACTTAATTGCAATTGCATTTTAGTGGCCTCCATAATAAGGACAGATTATGTTTGGTGTAATTATTACCAGTGTAACTACCCAGAGAAAGCCATAACAAAGTTATGTCGCAGAAGACATTAGTGAATATCCCACCAAATGCTATTAAAAAGACCAAAAAAAAAAAAGAGTCACTTCATTCAGGACTAATGTCAGCAGTACACAGATCTCTCAAATTTGCAGGTCTGCATCAGCTTCAAAAGAGCAATACAGAAAAGTGCACAGAAAACCTGTGAAACAGACAAAGCAAGGTCTTTGCCCCTGAGAACAGATACAAGCAAACACGTGAACACCAGCAAACTAATGCTGAAAAAAAAAAAAAAAAAAAGCTTTATACATCTCTGGAAAGAATCAGATACAACAGACTTAGAATACGTCACAAAATAGGTACAAAGGCTTACAGAGAGGACTACGGGTTTTAAGGCTCTTACATTTCTTTTCTTCAAGACTGCTCCTGAAAGGCTATGTGGTTTCTTCCATGTAGTAGCTTTAGTAGCTACTTGCAGAATAGCACAAACCTACTTTTGTTGAAATCTTAGGGAAATAAAGAAGAAATAAACCTGCAAACCAATTTTGAGGAAAAGAATAACTATGCTTTGAACTGCGCAATTATTTTTTTAAAGGAATTTCTTTTAACGGAAATTTTTCATACATATGGTATTAAATCCAAAGAATAAAGATCATACTGTTGGTGAGCTTCATTTTGTTAAGCAAGTGAACCACTAGTCTCTTGAATTTTTCATCTACTTTGTATTTCAGTCTTAGAAAGTGTTACATCAGCACAGTCGCCAGGTAAAGCTGCTAGTTTATTCTAAATGGACTTCCTTCAGACACTGGCACAGATGATGAGTGATTGTCCAATTCTGAAGCTATCAGAACTGAACGGATTTAGCAATGTCATAAACACCTCTCGAGGGAGTCACCTGGTGTTGAGAACTCACTTTACATGCCGTGTTTCAAGATCAGTTTTAATGGATTTACATTAGATTCAAACCCACTTTAGAGCTATTATTTCTCCCTTTCAACCTTTTCACCCACTACTGCAATGTCGTACAGCATATGCTATAATCACATGTTTGCAGGCCCGTGGTAAAGTAAACAAAACTTCAAAGGGTTATTATTTAAAGACTCTGTATTACAGCCGTAGGCCTGACTGTTATTCTTCCTCACCACCCCTTGGGCCCAAAGTACATAATCATCCAGTAATTGAACTGAAATGTCTAAATGGCAGGATCCCCTGAAGGACGTAGGTAGTTAGCAGTGAGGAAATTAAAGGACATTTAAAAAAACCCTCACAGCACTTTCCTGCACTACTTAGAAATACTGTGTAAATGTAACTGACCTGGACCTGCGAGGCTCTTGCAGAAAACAGAACAACGCCTGGATATTTCTGGGTTTGTAACTAACGTAAAGATTAAATGTAGAACTGCACTGTATCGGGAAGCAAAGATCTTACCTTTAAATTCCTTTCAGAAGAATTGAGAAGAAGGAACAGAAATATACATACGTACGCAGAAGGATCTATAACACAATAGTATCACTAATACTATGTGAAGGCAAACCCCTCTAGGTCCTCATATTTAATAGGCCCTCCAAAAACTGTAATGGATAGCAGATCCCAGGCTTTCATACTCTGTAACTGTCAAAGCACTCAGGAGATAGATTAGTGAAGGCTCTGACAGCTCTCTTTTACATTCTAAATGACATCTGCATTCAACAGAACAGAAATAAAGATTAAGGGAAACACCTGATATGATAGCACTCGGCTTACTTCAAAATGCAATATTTAAAAAGTACAGAGAAACACAAGTCTGCCTTCTTGTACTGTAAGTAAAAACTGGTGTCAAAGCCTCAGAGGTCTTCACCGCTGCCAGAAAGGCAAGAACCACAGCATTCAACAGACTGCAGGGGCAGAAGCCACAGCCTCTGACTGTGTAACTGCTGGAATCAAAAGGTGTTTTGCCTGAGAAGGAAGGGAGGAGACGGTCTTTGAACGCACACAGAAAATGGCTACGGGTACAGTCATACAGCATAGGAAAATTAACTTGGCTGAAACCTTTGCAGCCCTTCTTGTACTTCAGTGATGAGCAGAATGCCCGTCGCTAATTGATGGTGCCCCACTGATCCCGTACCTTTCGCAGTACATACCTACTGCAAATCTCTTTTAAAAGGTTATTAGTATTGCGGCTTCAAATGAAACACGTCAGCATACAGATCACGAGAGATGATTTCAAATAGATTTTTGCTGGTTGATTATATAAACGATGCCTCTTATTGCTGGAATAACACCTCAAAGGCAATATAATGACGACATGACAATGTATGTAAATCAAGAACTGCATGTGGGTTTATTTTACACTTGAGAAAACAGTGGATTTAATTGTGTGAACCAAAATGTACTGTACAATATTAATGATAAAACATCAAAATGTATAATTCATAGTGCATTGCTTGCTTTATTTTTATTTATTTATTTTTTTTGTCAGATAGTTCCTTTAAGTACATGCATCTGGTAAGATGCAGGTGCCAGTAAAATTCCTCTATTTATATCAAGCTGCAGGAACTAAATTTTATTCAAAAAGTGTGGTTTTACATTATATACACAGAAATTGAATATAAAATGACAATATAAAAAGTTAAAAGAGAAAGCATACAGCCAGAAGGTACAAAGAAAGTTGAACAGTTTAAAATGGTACGATATGTAACATGTATTTTTTTAAGCTGATGCTGGCAATTTACAAGGAACAGAATCCAACATTTGCCCCATTTTTTTTTTGTTTTCATTTACCAATGCAGCACACTATAGAAAGGTCAGCTTGTACCAAAGCTTAACATTTGTAAATAACTATAAACTGCAGTATTTTACAGGAAAAAAAAAAAAAAAGGGAAAAAAAAAAAAGAAAGCATTTTTACACTTGTTTTAAATAACAGTTTGCATACTTTTTTTTTTTTTTTTTTTTTTTGCCAAAAAGTGGCAACTCTCAGCATCCAGAGGGTTTGGGCATAGTGGCAACTTGGTTTGTTTTTTATTTTAGCTATTATTTAACTTATACAGTTGTGGCTTCCTAACCCCTTGGGTACTACACAGCTCTCCTTCTTCCAAGCACTGCATGCACAATTTCTTCACAAATCAGTTCTGCATTAAAAAAAAAAAAAAAAAAAAAAAAAAAGCTCATTCATTAAAAAAAAATAAGTTCTGCTTCTGACAAAGCTTTTATTTGAATGAAATGCCTTTAAGCCTTTTGTTTTGTTTTTCCTTATTTACTTATTTAGTCACTGGGAAAGGCACAGAAATGCTATTACAGTTCTCCGAGGGTTAAAACTTGACACTACCAGGTTCTGTGACCTTTATTGTCATGGCAACTTTGTAATTTTAGGATGTCTCTTTATCATTGTTCTTTGTGTCTTTCTTTACGGCTAAATTAATGTCTCTCAATAGTGTCTCCCACTATATTCTACAAAAGATAGCTTAACATCAAGGACAGATGTTGAAAATAAAGGTCAGACTTTGACTCACAAAAAATAAAAACAGAAACAAAAAATAACCATGCACAGATCAGACAAAGAGCATATAAATATAACTACAAAATAAGTGTAAGAAAAACCAAGGTCCAGATAGGCAGTTCAGCAACAAAAGTAAGACTGATTTCAGAGGCTCAGGTCAGGCCTAGTGCAGTACTATGAAGAAGTTTAGTGCAATGTTCCTGTGGTCACTTGCATACCTGGCTGCTTACCTGGACGCTATTGTTTTTCTAACTCAGTTACATAGATCAGATGGTCCTCTGGGGACTTGCCATGTGTTTTACTAAGGTGCAGTTTGACTGCATGCTTGCTTGCAAAAGTTCGGTTACAGAGCTTACACTGGAATGTGGAGCCTAAGTCCTCCTCGGCAATTCCAAGTGAGCCCAAAGTCTTGTTTGCGAGGACTTTTGAAACATTCTGCTGTTCTTGAATCTGATTAAGTGGCAACTTTGACAGATCCTTCAAACTAAACCCTAGGTGTGTCTCTAAGTGACTTATGTATGTAGAAGCAGTCCTGAACTGAGAGGCACAATCATTGCAAAAGAAAACAGGATGTCCTGTGTCCAAGTTCTTTAAAAATTTAGTTCCACCTGTCCTCCTTAACTGATACTTCACATTGGCCAGCCAGTGGCTAATTGTGGTCATGGAAAGACCAGTAAACTTAGAGATGTGTACCCGCTCTTGTGGACCTAAGTCCGACATAATGTATTTGCCTTCTGGGGTCTCCCTCAAGCTGGAAGCAAACTGGGCTTGAAGGATCAGAAGATGCTGAGGGTTCCAGTTGGACTGTCTGCCCTTCCTCTTGTGTACTGGTGACAGTTCATCCAGAGCTTCCTCAAAACTGCTCCCATCAGCATCAGACTTCTCTGACACGGTAGACGGAGTTGAAGACTTGGGTGTCAAACGCCCTGTGAGGTTCTTCACCATATCAGAAATATCCAGCAGGGCACTCTCCCTCAGCGGGGACGAGGCAGAGTCAGCCACACTGGAAACAAGAGGTTTGTTTTTGGACTTGGTTAGATCAATAGGTTGATCACTGTTCTCATAGTAATACCGGTCAATAGCATCAGCCTGCTTGACTGGAGTGGTTGGGTAAATGGGTTTGTCCAACATGCTGTTGCTAATTTTGTACAGCATGGCCAAAGGGTCCAGAGAGGGGCTTACTGGCTTAGAAATTTTGCCTAAGTGGGTATTCATAATGGACTGTAAAGCACTCAGTGGATTAATGAAGGATGGCTCAGGTGAATGATCTGTGATGATTCCTAAATTGTTACAGCCATTTGCAACCTTTGTTTTAAGTGGCTCTGTACCATTTGGCGTATGTGCTTCTGCTGGCCTGTCCTTTTTGACCTTTTGAACTTCTGCCTCAGAGCTCTTCTTCTGCTGCTGTTTGTTACTTATTTCTTCTGCTTTTGGGAAGTCCTTGTTTTCCTTAGCAGCAGGCGACATGGGTTTGACTGGAGAGCTCTTCTCTTTCTCCAAAGGCTTTTCTTCCTTCTTCACGTTGATTTTACCTGTAACTTTCTCCACTAGTTCTTCCATAGCGGATACATTGCTCTTGTGAGGTGGGGGTGTGAGATTGCCTGGGGAATGGATGAGCGCGTTGTGTTCTGACGACAGTGATTTTACACTGCTCGCATAAGACGGCTGCATTTGAACGCTCTGCACTGCGGGTTGAAGGGGTTTGACTGTTCCTGGGAGCTGGTAAGCTGCATGAATACTGGGATATCCTCCCCAGGAAGGGGCTCCATTCTGAGCTTTGCTGATAGCTGTTGTCACCGTGTTCTCCAGGGATTTCAATATGTCTATTCCGCCTTTAGGACTATCATCTAGGTCCTCCTCTCTGAGGTACTGATACAAAGTTGTTGGCTCAAATTTCTCTGTAGAGTCCTCGTTCTCTTCTTTAATCTTTTTCTCTGTTTCACTGACCACCACCTTTTCCTTCTCTAGGTCCTTCTTATCCTCCGAGTTTGTGGAGCCCGCAGGGGAATCGGGCTGCTTTTTAATGTTGGAGGCTGGTAGCCTCGTGTGGGTGGTGGGTGGAAGAGGTATAGACTGTATCTTCTCTTCCACCACAGGGTCCAATACTAGCTGTTTGCCTTTTTTGGAAGCAGAATTGGTCACCTTCAAGAAATGACCAGTGACCATCATGTGAGCAGTGAGCTGCTGCAAAGTGTCATGGGAACTGCCACACTCCATGCACTTCAGTATCTGGGCTTTCCGCGCCTCGAACTGCCAAGTATAGCTAGCACCATTTTGATAGCCATAGCGGTTGTTTGGAGTCACATAGGGATTGGCAGTTTTCTGATCCTTTGCAGACTCACCCAGTGAAGCTTCTGCAGTGATCCCTGCTGGCTCAGGTGAACAAGGTGAAGCTAAGTCCTGAAGTGCTCGCTTTTTTGTAGAAGGGACCAATTTGGTGATGGCTGGTACTGGCTCCTTCAGAGGCACTTTCTGGTAATGCTTTGTTTTTATCATATGGACGCTGAGGTCTTGCAAAGACTCAAACGAATGCCCACAGTACATGCACTTCAGCACTTTTTGAGCATCCTCTTTGCCTTCCATTTCCATAAGTGATCGTTTTCTAGGCTTCGACCACCGTTTGGTCTTATCAGCTTCTTTATCTCTGTTGTCATCACGGTAATGTCCAGTTTCATTCATGTGCACCGTTAGCTCCACCAGTGTGTCATAGGCTGCACTGCAGTCTTTGCATCGGAACTTACTAGCACCGGTGAACACAGACCCATAAAGTTTATTGTTTTGCCGGTAAAGCTGTACTGTGCTGAAAAGACTAGGTTCTGGGAGAAGTCCGTATGAAGAGGTCTGCTGCAGAGTTTTAGCTAATGCAGCTTGGTGCCAGTCATAACCTGAGCCACCGCTGTTACTATTACTGTTACTAGTATTACTGGTAGTTGTACTGGTACTAGTGTTGGTACTGGTAGTACTAGCACTCTGGGAATTGGCATTGGTGTCAGTACCGGTGGTGTTTTCATTCTGGCTGATTCCATTGTTGCTGGTGGTTGGATTGGATTTCTTTAAGTCCAAAGCTAAACTGGACCAGCAAGTCTCTGAAAGCAAATTTGCATACACAGCTTTTATTTGTGCCAAGCTGTCCTGTGGATAGGAAACATTGTCTGTGCACTGAGGATCCTCTTTCTCTTCTTTGGAGGAAGTGCTTTTGAAATGGGCCAGCTGATCGCTGTTTTCACTAAACGGCGAACCATAGCCTGCATCCTGATTAGTTGCAGTGCTGACTGGGGAGTTCTGGTAGCTTTGAGCCTCTTTGATCTCCGCTTCTTCATTGCACAAATACTCATTCTCCTGGATGTCCAGAGACAGCCCATCATCTTCCACACTGTCTTCATCTATTTCTGCTGCTTTCAATTCCTCCTCAGGAACATATGCTAAAATACAGGAGGGGAGATGGGGAAAAAACAAGACAAAAGTTATCAAACACACACATTTTACATCATTGCTGTCTTCTGTACTAAAAACAGTAACCATAAAGACAAATTTTGAAGATACATCCAGAAACCAAACTCACCATTACTCACATACTCCACGTATAAATCCACATTCTCTGTCCTGGTTACAGTTTGCTGTCAGTGCTACCTAAGAATAACTTTGACTTCAGCAGTAAAATATGTGCCAGGATCACAGTAGATACCATAATATCAAAACCAAAATCAAACAAAGAGCCTATTAAACCAGTTTTTATCAGCTTAAAAAACGGCCTGGCACTGAGCTATATTTACTGCACTATGTATGCGCAACACGTTGCAGCTGACCTCTACCCCTCAGAACTAGGTACTCAGAACAACTGGCTTGACCAACACCATCTTGTCAGTACTGTCTTTTGTGGCAAACTGGCTTTAGCTACAGCTTCAAGGGCCATTTCTGTGTCACTGACTCTAATGGAGCTACACAGGCCAAGTATGTCAGGTCACCTGTTCCAGGATCTTCTGGAGGCTGGCTGTACTGGGTCCATCTGAGAGCACAGCAGCTTTCATTTTTACAAGGTGAAAAGACAAGCGAGACAATGATTGCTTTCTGAAATGGCTAGGATATACTTTGCCTCCTGTTGTGATCTGATGTGGGTCCTGCATTTACCAGTTTGAAAACAGCAGTCAGAAACTAAAAGTAAATGCTAGAGACTAATTTTTAAAAGAAAATCATCCCAGCTTGATTATTGGTCTATGGTAAATATAAAACTTTGCTATCGTATTGCTGCCTGGTGAAACTATATGATCTTACCAAAATATGGATTTATCAAACTATTTTTTAAACTAGCAAATGTGATATTCGTGAGCAGATGGCCATTACATCAAAACACATTTACTCCAAGGGCCCAATTCACAGAAGTGGCTTACATGTACCTAAGTGATAAATGTACACTTTCATCACATAGCAGAAAACATACTTGTACACATTTCCCTCCCATTCTGTAAAAGCAGCTTAAAAAAAATCACAATGATAATGGAATGTGGATCATTTATAAGCATGTCAAGGTAGAAAACATGGATTGTGAATAATTTTCAGTAATCAAATAAAAAGAATGCCTCCTTGTCAGGTGAACTGTGTAGCAAGTGATGCTGAAATGTGGCCTATGTCCTTCCATGGTATAATATTGAAAGAAAGCCAGAAAAAGAGGCACTTCTGCTCCTATGTGATATGAAGAAAATACATGTTATCATGTTAACAAAGCTGAGATCCTCTTCAACTGGGGGGAACGTAACTACACATTGAGCTTCTTTTTGTACACAGTTGCTAATATATTCTGAAACTTCTTTTCTGAAAAACAAAAAGAATCTTCCTTCATTGTACTATGAAAATTCTTTGAAACTTTTTTTTTTTTTTTAAGGAACAGTATTATGGCCATTACCACATTCTGTATTCACCTTTGCAATTCAGTCTCAATGCAGCCCTTAACTACTCCAGTGTGATCTTTTAAGATAAAGCAGGAAAGTAGTCCACCTAGTACTGGGGTAGTGCTGAACCTTAAGATGCCCACTGCACCTTTCATCTGTCCTGTACGTGTCCAGCCTTTTCAGAAGATAATTTGATCTTTTTGGTTTTAAAGAAAAGTATTAAGCAGGGCCCAATTCCTTACAGATACATCTGACTCAGGTGTTTGTCTGCTAAGATATTTAAAAGGACTGGTGAGTACCAAGCACAACAGAAGTCACTACAGAAATCAGCCAAAGGCCAGGAATATGCCACAAAAGCATTGCAAAAGCAGAAAAAAATTGTTCTTAAAAATGCATTTAGACTATAAAATGAAGACTGAAATACAGGAATACTAAAAGAACTAAGAAGACAGTCAGCTTCTCAGTCTTGCAGTAATGCTGCTGTTGAAATACTCTGCTGGTATTTGAGCATGGTATTACCACTGCAGTTCTGAACTCCAGGCATATAAGCAGAATTCACTCCCACAGCTACAGTCTTAGCTGCCCCATTAAAGGCACCTGTTTCCAGTCATTTCTAACAGAAAAAGACAATAGATTTTTAAGTTTCAGAAAAGTACAGTTATAGAGGAATATGGTTTCTGATTTTGAAATGACTTTTAAAAAAAAAAAAAAAACCAAAAAAACCTGGTCTGAGGCCTAAACTGCATAAAAATGCACAGTTGCCATCTGGCATTTTTATTTAAAAAAAAAAGAAAACTTAGTAATGACGAGCAGACAGTCACCAACTAGAAGCTGAAAACCGAGGAGGCCCGCATTCTGAGCTTTTATGAACTGCTGTCTTCTTACTAACCCCAGTGGAGCTATGCCAATTTCCTCTAATTTTCACATCCCAATATTTTTAATAAATGGATGTAAGAAACTGTTGTAAGATGATGAATGTTGCTATAGTTGATACAGCATTTTGTAAGAATCCATGTGAACTATCTGCTCACATCTCTTTACTTGATTCTAAATTGCATAAATATGTATTTTTATAATTGCTATATACAACCATCTAAATATCTGATTAAGAAGAAACTCTAGTTGAGCCCCTGCCCTAGCTTTTATTTTCCTTTACTTATTTATGATGGCATGTTTTTCTCTATCCTTGTATTTTTGCACTTTACCATAAAAATAAAAGGAGCCAAACCACAGAAGAAACGTTAACTGCATGAAAGGTCGGTGTTAAACTGTCAAAGCAAAGAAACTGAGTGTTAGGGTGAAATATCCATCTTTCACTCCCTTCCTAGTCTTAGGTTCTGCTGAGACTACTACATGATCAAATTCACTCCCTTACCAGCATATACTGCAATACAAGAGTTAAGAATGTACGATTGGCCCAGACTGATTTTCTATTATTTCAGAATTGAAGCCAGATTCTAGGAAATAAAAAAAAAAAAAAAAAGAATTTACATTATGTGTACACCTACATGTCTGTGCAGTTGTTATCTGAAATAACACAAAGAAACAATTCTTCTTAACCAAAAAGAGTAATTTATCCAAAATGTTTAATTTTTACCACTGTGATCATCAAGATTTTATTTAACTCCTTTAGTTACCACAGGATACATACAATACCTTTTCATTCAAGACTACTAATGTTTATAAGATGAATAGCAGCTCACTGAACATATGGTATTTTGCAAGGTCAGTGCAATTCTCTAACTGAAAATGTTTCTGTTACTGCTAATTCAGAAGCATATAAAATGAAGAATGTTGATTTCTAAAAACATGTATGCTTTATTAAAATTCTCATAGAAATTTGACAAATAAGTAAGCTTCAGAATTTTAAACATAGCAAAAATATTCCTATTATAATTAATTGCAGGGACAAGTAATATTACTCTAAGCCAAATAAAAGTGTGAAATTTTCAAATTCTCCCCCTAAATTATAACAGGTAGATCAACAGACAGATTTCAGACAGCGTATCTTTCTGTGACTGAGAAACTCTCAGCAATCTTCTCCATATATTCCTGCATCTATGAAAACATTGCTGGTTTACACGAGTCCTGAAACCGTACAAAAATACCGGGAGCAGATACAAGCAGTCATCCTCTTCACCAAAAGCTATATCCAAAGATGAAGAAATTACAGAACATAATGTCAGCTTTTCCTTCTCATTTGTGCATGCACGGACTCAGGCAAATGCACAGTGGAAAAAGGGGAAAAAGCTTCAAAATCAAGACAACTTAAAATTAGGGGGAGCAGTTCGTATTTCTTAAGTCTTGCTACTATTTTTTCCCTATAAAATGTGCCTTCTGGATCCCAATGCTTCCCCATAGATACACTGTCACCTCTGAGCAGTGTTAAAAGCTGTGCATTCTAATCTAAGTGGACATGAGCCGCTACATATTGTACATGTGAGTAGCACGGCACACTGTGTTTGCTTCAGTAAAAATATTTACACTATAAAATACACATCCATTGTTTGAAAAAGCAGACAGAGATCTGAAATGTAAGGATGTAGTTAAAAATACAAATATTCTCACATAAACCCTTTTCGTAACCTCGGACCAGTGCTTTTGAAGGAATCTGTCTCTGCAGAGGTATTCTTTTCCATTCAAAAAGGGATTCAGCATTGAATACATTATTTTGAAAAGCATAAAAAGTAACGACTGTATTTTTAACAGCCTACAAAATTAAATGTAGTAAACTCTTCAAGACCCGATTTTAAATCATCCAAATAAATAAATTAATTCAGAAGAAACACCTCAGTATTGAAGGCCACAAGTCAGTAAAGCAATTGAATACTGAAATAACATTCACTGAAATACGTATTTCATCGTTTCAACAGATAGGGATGGGTTTAAGTTTTAAATTCTTCACTAAATCAGGGCCTACTCTGGGACTAAACACGAGTGGCACAATGTGAATGTTCGCCATTCTTCAATAGATGTATTTCCACAGCTTCTAATATTTACCCAGCCAACAGGAGACAGCAGCTGCAGAAGTTTTCACAGCCCACACTGTCACCTTGCACAAACTGCACTCTAGGCTGGGGATGACTTCCACTGCACACAAGAACACATTTCAATCTTGGGCAAAAAAAGCACAGATAGAGAAGACAACCTATAGCCGCACATCTCCCTCATTATAGAAAAACGAGAGGGAGAGGAAAAAACAACATTTATAGATATGTTTCCAGAATACAGAGTCATGAGAGTTTTACAGAAGAATTAAAAATCTCACATAGTGAGAGGTTAAAATGCCCGCTGGAAGATTTGTGCATTTTCTATATTAGTATATACAAATGTTCATACAAAATTCTGGCACAGCTGCTACAAAACTGTGTGTGTGTGTCTGTATTACGATGTCACTACAGTGGAAAAATATGGCTTAGTTATGACAATGGCTAAGAAGCAGCACAGGCTATCAGACAACCAAATAACCTTACTACAGTGGCTTGTGTCTTTCATTTCTAATTGCAGCAAAATGAGGGGTAAAATACTAGAAACTGCCTATCCTCTAATTCTAATGCAATGGGTCTGAAAAGTAGATAAGGTACTGTAACAAGAACAACCTCCGTGCTTCTAGCAGGTTGAATGATAACCCTTAAAGGCATCCCATTAAAAACCAACAAAAAAGATTCTTCACCTCCTTCTCTTCTTTCCCCTATCCCCTTTAAAATGAATGCTGCAAATTATTAGCCAATGCTGGCAACTGGAGAATGAAGCAGTTTGCATGCGGGTATATTTTCACAGTGATTCTAATCTGAGAAATTTACTTGCTCTTCCCCTTCTATCTGATAAACTATACATTCAAGCATTCTCATTAGTGTTCAGATCACCAAAGAGAGCAGGAGATGAATCAGTCCATCCACCTCTCCTCTCCCTGCTCCGTCGAGATTATTTCATTGAAATGTTCATTTTCATCCCTGCTGGCAACATTAGAATGGAAGTATTTAACCTGTTTCCATTACTTATACAAATTACCATTACGGGGTAGGACAGATGTTAGAATCATGCCACATAACTGACTTCCATACATTCTTTACGGGGCGGATAAGAAGAGGAAAAGCTGTTAGATCATATTATCCAGTCTCAATAATGTTCTCTCTGCTCCCAGATTCATTAACTTCCAACATCAACGTTTCACTTTCTTTCTGCGTGAAAATGCTCCGTCTCCTTGAGCTCATTTAATTTGGAGCAGGAAATCTTTGTCAGAAATAATTTTTTGATCAGGTGCTCTAACTAAGGGGTGAAGGGGGGGGCTGGGGAAAGAATAAAGAAAAGGGGGGGGAAAACCCAACACCTTGTCGAAAATGTTATTTCTCTAACATGGATGATGAAAGAGAAGTCAGTTAAGATGCTGGTACTCAAAGATGGCTGTCACTTCAGATAGGAGATGGCACGACTCACCTAGACAGGTGACGCTTTGGTGGAGCAAAGGCTTGCTGCATTATTGAGAGCACCAGAGATCAGGATGACAAAGACTGTAGGCCCAGGGTGCCTGGGGCTCCTAGAGAAGTGACTTCAGCAGGCACATGGATTTCAGCCTCCATTTGCATCACTAACTAATAGTGAAGTACAAAACAAAAGTTCGGTGATTAAAAGGCAAACACACGGGTACAGAAGGCATATACCCCAGTCACCGTCAGCACTAACTTTCTATTCATTTTGAAAGAACAAGGTAAAAGCTCACAGTGTTTAACAAAAAAAAAAAAAAAAACCAAAACAAAAAAAAAACCACAAAAAAAAAGGTTTGATTACAAATTACTTATTCAAAAGGCTTTCCTGTTCAACTCCCTGTTTTCCTGTTGAATTATCTTCCTGCCCGCCCCTTTAATGCTTGCTTAAGGCTTTGTGATTTTGCCATCCCAGAATATATCCTTGCGCTCTGACTGTAGCTGGGAATTGCTGTAAAACGCATTGAATTTGCCAGCCCTTCTCACATGAACAGGTTTGCAAGACAAAGTTTCAGCGTGGCGTATGAACAGCAAACACGATTCTTACAGGATTTGACGCAAAATGCTGCAGAAGATTGACATGAAACCCTCGACAGCCTGAATTCCCTGATGGTGGTGGCCCGGTCACTGGCAGGGATTCTGGGTCTTTGTTTTGTCTCAGCTTTTCCATCATTCAGCACTGTTTCATGTACACAGCAGCAGGTATGAAGGAGTAAGGAAATCCCCGAACAAACAAATAAGCAAGCAACAACTTGGTAGAGACAGCAGACAGAGACATCACCAGGCCAGAAATATACTGGACCCCAGGAA